>NC_056744.1:1217152356-1217199856 GCF_019279795.1 Protopterus annectens
GTGATTACTGAGTTTGCCTATTTTACAAGTAGGGGCTCTATGTGTGTGTGTGTGTGTGTGTGTGTGTGTGTGTAAAAGAGAGATTTAATATGTATACTGAATATATTTTTGCAACCCAGCCACTGGGGATGCACAAGCCAGTGCATTTCTTTGTGCCGGTCCCAAGCCCGGATAAATGGGGAGGTTGCGTCAGGAAGGGCATCCGGCATAAAACTTCACCAAATCTTTTCATGCAGTCACCAGTTAATATTTCCATACCGGATCAGTCGAGGCCCGGGTTAACAATGACCACCACCAGTACTGTTAGCCAACAGGGTGCTGGCGGAAATTGGGCTACCATTGGCTGAAGGAGGAGAAGAGGCGGAAGGCATGGTCGAAGACAGGAAGAGAGGAGAAAGGCTAGGACTGTGGTAGTGAGGGTCGGAACTTTGAATGTTGGCAGCATGACTGGTATAGGGAGAGAGCTAGCTGATATGATGGACAGAAGGAAGGTTGGTATATTGTGTGTGCAAGAGACCAGATGGAAGGGGAGTAAGGCTAGGTGTATCGGAGGTGGGTTCAAATTGTTTTATCATGGTGTGGATGGGAGGAGAAATGGCGTAGGAATTATTCTGAAGGAACAGTATGCGAAGAGTGTTTTGGAGGTGAAAAGGGTGTCGGATAGAGTGATGTTTATGAAGCTGGAAATTGATGGTGTAATAATTAATGTTGTTAGTGCATATGCTCCACAAGTTGGGTGTGCAATGGATGAGAAAGAAAAATTTTGGAGTGAATTAGATGAACTGGTGATGACTGTACCCAAGGGTGAGAGAGTGGTGATTGGAGCAGATTTAAATGGGCATGTTGGTGAAGGGAACAGTGGGGATGAGGAAGTGATGGGTAGGTATGGTGTTAAATAAAGGAATGCAGAAGGTCAAATGGTAGTGGATTTTGCGAAAAGGATGGATATAGCTGTGGTGAATACGTATTTTAACAAGAGGGAGGAGCATAGGGTGACATACAAGAGTGGAGGAAGATGCACACAGGTGGATTATATCTTACGTAGGAGGGCCAGTTTGAAGGAGATTGGGGACTGTAAAGTGGTGGCCGGAGAAAGTGTAGTTAGGCAGCATAAGATGGTGGTTTGTAGGATGACGTTGGTGATCAAGAAGAGGAGGTGGAGTGTGAGGGCAGCACCAAGGATCAAATGATGGAAATTGAAAAAGGGTAATTGTGAGGTGGAGTTCAGGGATGAATTAAGACAGGCACTGGGTGGCAGTGAAGAGTTACCAAATAGCTGGGTAACTACAGCAGAGCTAGTAAGGGAGACGGCTAGAAAGGTGCTTGGTACCACATTGGGACAGAGGAAGGATGACAAGGAGATATGGTGGTGGAATGAGGAAGTACAGAAGAGTATACAGGCAAAGAGGTTGGCAAAGAAGAAGTGGGATTGTCAGAGAGATGAAGAAAATAGACAGGAGTATAAGGAGATGATGTGCATGGCAAAGAGAGAGGTGACGAAGGCAAAGGATAAGGCATATGAAGAGTTGTATGAAAGGTTGGACACTAAGGAGGGAGAAAAGGACCTGTACCGATTGGCTAGACAGAGGGACCGAGCTAGGAAAGATGTGCAGCAGGTAAAGGTGATAAAGGATAATGAGGGAAACATACTCACAAGTGAGGAGAGTGTGTTGAGGAGATGGAAAGAGTACTTTGAGGGGTTGATGAATGAAGAGAATGAGAGGGATAGAAGGTTGGATGATGTAGGGATAGTGAATCATGAAGTACAATGGATTAGCAAGGAGGAAGTAAGGATAGCTATGAAGAGAATGAAGCATGGAAAGGCTGTTGGCCCAGATGACATACCTGTGGAAGCATGGAGGTGTTTAGGTGAAATGGCAGTGGAGTTTTTAACCAGATTTAATGAAATCTTGGAAAGTGAGAGGATGCCTGATGAATGGAGAAAAAGTGTTTTGGTACCGATTTTTAAGAATAAGGGTGATGTGCAAAGCTGTAGTAACTACAGAGGGATTAAATTGATCAGTCACAGCATGAAGTTATGGGAAAGAGTAGTGAAAGCTAGGTTAAGAAGGGATGTGATGATTAGTGAACAGCAGTATGGTTTCATGCCGGGAAAGAGCACTACAGATGCAATGTTTGCTCTGAGCGTGTTGATGGAGAAGTACAGAGAATGTCAGAAGGAGTTGCATTGTGTTTTTGTAGACTTGGAAAAAGCATATGACAGGGTGCCCAGAGAGGAGTTGTAGTATTGTATGAGGAAGTCAGGAGTGTCAGAAAAGTATGTAAGAGTGGTACAGGATATGTACGAGGGTAGTGTGACAGGGGTGAGGTCTGCGGTGGGAGTGACGGATGTGTTTAAGGTGGAGGTTGGGTTACATCAAGGATCAGCTCTGAGCCCTTTCTTATTTGCAATGTTGATGGACAGGTTGACAGACGAGATCAGACAGGAGTCCCCATGGACTATGATGTTTGCAGATGACATTGTGATCTGTAGTGAGAGTAGGGAACAGGTGGAGGAGACCCTGGAGAGATGGAGATATGCTCTAGAGAGAAGAGGAATGAAGGTCAGCAGGACTAAGACAGAATATATGTGTGTGAATGAGAGGGAGGATAGAGGAATGGTGAGGATGCAAGGAGTAGAGGTGGTGAAGGTGGATGAGTTTAAATACTTGGGGTCAATAGTTCAGAGTAACTGTGAGTGTGGAAGAGAGGTGAAGAAGAGAGTACAGGCAGGATGGAGTGGGTGGAGAAGAGTGTCAGGAGTGATTTGTGATAGACGAGTACCTGTAAGAGTGAAAGGGAAGGTCTACAAGAGGGTAGTGAGACCAGCTATGTTATATCGGTTGGAGACCGTGGTATTGACAAAAAGGCAGGAGTTTGAGCTGGATGTGGCAGAGTTAAAGATGTTAAGATTTGCACTGGATGTGATGAGGGTGGACGGGATTAGGAATAAGTATATTAGAGGGTCAGCCCAGGTTGGAAGGTTTGGAGACAAAGCCAGAGAGGCAAGATTACATTGGTTTGGACATGTGCTGAGAAGGGATGTGAAGTATATTGGGAAAAAGATGCTAAGGATGAAGCTACCAGGTAACAGGAAAAGAGGAAGGCCTAAGATAAGGTTTATGGATATAGTGAGAGAGGACATGCAGGTGGTTGGTGTGACAGAGCAAGATGCAGAGGACAGGAAGAAATGGAAACGGGTGATCCGCTGTGGCGACCCTTAACGGGAACAGCCAAAAGAAGATGATGATGACTGAATACATTTTTGCAAATGGAATTCTTAGTTAAATAGGCCCCTCTTCTTGGGCAAGTAGACTTGAATCACCAGTATTAGATCTTAGCCATCCAGTTAGGAATGGTTAGTATGTGGATTTTCCATCCGGTATGATGAAGGCTATGCTACTTACTCAAGGAGTACATTTATGTCTAACCATCCAGTTGTCATGTTGCTGAACTACATTGTCTGATAATGAGAGGAGCTTTTTACAGAAGTTGAAGGTTTTTGTGTCAAGAACCTTTCCATACAAAGTGACTTGTTTATTTTGCAGTGAAGGCTGTGGTCTTTGTAGTGAGCATTTTAAATATAACCAGTATTTCTGAGGTAGAGGAAGTCTCTTAAGGCAGGATCTTTCTTAGCCTGAAAAGCAAGCCAGTGATGAAATTTATAGGGGCCAGTGAGAGACAGAGGAAAGCAAGAAGTTTTTTAGTCTGTTTAGATAACTAATTGAATTTAGTCCTTTGATCTTTTTTGTCAGAAATGTTTGTACTCTTTCTTTCGGCAGGGTGTTTTACTGAGGCACATGCCAAAAGGTGCATTGCATTCAATATTGGCTCTTGTAAAGGAAGAATACAGGGATGTTATGACCTTCTTGTCCCTGGATGAGATGCCCTTACTAATGAAGTGGGCCATGTAAAAAGCTTTCCGTACAAGGGAGACAATGTGGTGGTCAAAAGTCAGGTTTCTGTCAACCTGGGTACCCAAGCACCTCACGACTGTTTACATGCCTACAATATTGTTATTAATGTGATAATTTGTGGGGACATCACTCTACTCAGAGGGGATGATGATGCATTTTTTGGCATTTAGCTTGAGGCCATGTTTCTGGCACCAGTTATTTGTTTGGGTGAGACCCTCTTGTAGCTTATTCAGCATTGTTTTATTAAGTCAGTAATGTGAATTCTTTACTTTATTGCAATTTTTTTGGCTTATTTTTGTGGATTATAGTATTGTAGGACTGCTAATGTTGACATTTTACATAGTTGGACTGCTGGAGTGGTTTTCCCAGTGAGAAATGCTAGTGCTGTAGTGAATATTCTGTTTATTTGTAAAAAATATATATATATTAACTAAGATGTTAGAGTTAACTGTTAGATTAGATAATTCGATTTAGAATGAGAAATAGAATTTTAAGGCAAATATTAGGCATTTATTACATTTATTCATTGTTCAAATGCACCTACAGTACAGCCAGGAGGTCGACTTTGGTCTCCCGTGGCAGCGAAAGAGTTAACTATATGATATATTTTATATGCGGCCCCAAGACAATTTCTGTTCACTCAATGCGGACCCAGCAAGCCAAAAGTTTGGACACCCCTGGACTAGAGAATTTGCTGAACTTCAGTGACTTTGCTTGGTTTGAAGTCAGTAGTATATTTATCTGTAAGTTTATTAGCAATATCTTTAGAGCTGTATTGGTTAATACCACTAATAATTAATTCAGAGCTTTGCTAATTTGTTATTTCTTACTCATCTGATATAGTAAAAGAAGGATTTATTATTTTCCTCATCTATGAATATTAATTTTAATTTTAGTTCCTCTTTGATCTTTATTATGGTAACTTTTAGATTTTTGCTGATTTTTTTTGATAGCGTCTTTAATATGAATATATTTTGATTTAAATGAATCCCTCCAGCACATACAGAAACATACAGACTTTTACCTGTCTTTTCTTAAAGGACAACAACATTTTCTATGCAGTAATATTTATAAAATTATTTAAAAGACGTCATTTTTATTACACTATTATATATTCTGTGGAAGACCAGATTCATCCGCAAAGATATTTATTTAAGGAAAGGCAGTGCAAATGCTTTCCCTACAGCATGATTACCTAGCATTTATCATTTTATTTCTCCCTCCTTGAATGCATTTGTTAGTGCAAATAGAGTTTTTTATTTTTTTTTTTATTTTTTCCCTTTTTGTAATTTTAAAGGGATAGAAGTATTGTTAATCCTTGCAATTTGTCAACCCATTACAGGCATTATACATCTGAGTTACTAACGACATAGAGAGCTGCACCATCTTTTCTCGCTTTAATATATTTTCAACAAAATTATTGAAATAAAAATCTTAATCTAGCTAAGGACATCTTCTGAGAAGGGGGGGGGGTTACTGTGCCTAAAAAACAGCAGTGTATATGTATACTTAAAACAAAGGTAAGTTCTAATTATGCACTGTGCTTATAGCAGGATTTAATTATGCAACAAGCCATAATTAATTATGCAACAAGCCATAATGTAAAGTTAGATTAGTCTAGTCCTTCATGCAGCTAGTACTTGCTCTATGCTACTCAAAAGTTCACAGTTGCCATCTTATCCAGTAAGCTCCCACTTTTTGCTTACAATGACACAAATCATGACAGCTCCACAAATCTAGTCTTAACTTTTTACTTGCATTAATGCCTTACAATGGGCTTTCCTCTTCAGATCATCTCACCTAGCTTTTCTTTCTGTGTTAGTCAATGTATCCCTCCATAACATAGCCCATGTAGTTTTACCCCTCCATAAACTAGTATATGTAGCTTAAGGATGTTTACTTCAAATGCAATTTTTGTTAAGTGGCATTTGTTGACTCCCGTTTGGTCAAATGCACTTTGAGATTGCCCAACAGCGGGGAAAGGGGTATTCTAATTTTCCCCACTGTTGTACGATCTCCGAGTAGGTAAATATAACTAGAAGAGAGGTGAGAGCGAGTGAAATATGGGTTGCCACCTGCAAAAAAGATGTTTTTGTTGTTTTTTTTTTCCCAAACCAGTGTTAGTTAAATGTTTTTTTTGTTTTTTTTTTTTGTGTTCGGCATTTTCTATTTTGATTTACTGAAACAGACTCTATAGTTTATTCTGTGCATTTCATAAATAAATTCCTCCTGAATTACTGGACAAAATTGGAAGGTCAGCTGACTTGTTTCCCTTCTGTTATCTGCTGCTTAGCATTTGGTATCCTTTGGAAATGTAGCAACTGCTTTATGCTCACAGATAACAAACTCTTACTCAACATAAATAATTCTGTCTGTGAATTCCATGGCAAAAAACATTGTCTGTGAGCAGCACACAATGTCCACCACAATCTAAACAAAATCACATTAAAATCTGTTATGCTAAGACTGTAAAAAAATCTTTACCAAAGCCTGCTAGATCTAGGAAGACTAGATCTCACAGTAAATCCAGCACCGCATCTCCATGCAAAGAGTCACCAGTACTCAAATTGCTTCATAAGTATTGCGCCAAACCACTGTACTAATAAACTATTTTTGTAATTGGTGACTCTGTAATTAGTCACACAGATGCTCTGCCCACTAGGTTGGATAAATATAAGACAACTATGAGTTGTATTTTAGGTGCCAGGATCTTCAAGATCATATAGGCTCTAAAGACCCCTTCTAACAAATATGACTATGACTTAATGGTGGTTCATGTGGGAGTAAATGACTTGGTGTGCAAAATCATGAGGGATATGGAAAGAAACAAAACAGAAATCTCAAAGAGTGTTAGAATTTCAGTCAAGACACTGATCATGAGTAGAATCCTTCCTTCTCCAAGAATGATGTGTAGGTACAAAAAAAAAAGATAATCATTTCAACAATTGGTTAAGCTGTTAGTGTCAATCAAGAGGGATCCAGTGTGGGTCAGCTTCACAAACATGGCCTGCACCTCTCATTCCAAAGCTTCTGCATACAGGACAAACCTTTTACTGCCCCCAGAGTGCCATTTTCAGGCAGAGTCCACCTAATGGTCATTTCAACATAACAAACACATCAAACCCAAAATGAGATAACAATAAAGCGGTTCTATGTGATGCCAGAACAACAAATTGAAAGATCTTGAGGCTCTCCTGCATTTGGGAGACAGTCATATGTGTGTACTTATTGAGACCTTGTTTAAATGTAAGAATGTAAGGAAAGTGCTCCCTTCATACCTGGGTTTCACACCTACCACACCTTCAGGCCTGATGGCAACTATGATGGCATCTCCATATTTATTAAGAACTATACCACCTGCAGGCAGATCCCCAGAGACCCGCAAATGGACTCATAGAATAGCAGATCGCCCTAAACAATGCAGACAATCAGCTTATAGCCTATTACAGGACAGCCTCCATGTTTCCTGAATTACAGGACAGCCTCCATGTTTCCTGATAATCACGTAAGATTCTTAAATATACTTGATGAACTCACTATCAACAAGATCTCCATTAAATTTGGAGACTACAGCTAACCTCAATGATATGAAGCAAGCATACGTCCAATGTTGGATATGACAAGATGTTTGTAGATTTAATAAACAAAAATTGTCTTGGTCAGATAGTTAACAAAGCCATCACTGTGGCTAGTATCAGAAGCTGTGTATATATACACAGCAACCACACATTGTGGCATGAAGGTAGCAGGTTATTTGTATCTTGTGCGAGACTTTATAGTCACCTGTTTTATGTTTCAAAAATCGGATTTTCATTGCACATCTTAAATTTCATAGAAATATGACTGTCAAATAAGGAAACTACAGCTTTTAAAACTGAAGAATAAAAAAGGGAGATCAGCTTATACAGCAGATGTTTATGATGTTGTAATTCCCATAATTTTCCTAGAAAGAGGAATTTCAAACCAGAATTTCTGTAGAGTATTCAGTTTTCAGTTACTGAATGGCTTTTGGCTTGGTGTCAAAGCGATATATTCCCAGAGTCTGAAATATGATGTACGTGTTAAATGTCATCCTCAGTGTCAGCCTCAAGGCAGTAGACATGAGGTCAGTACATTTCCTCATGGGATCGAATCCAGTTATAACTGTACATGTCACTTGTCACTCTAGCCAACTATTTTGAAAGATGGAAGAAGAAATTTCTAAGTCAGAGGAGACTGGAGAAACTATTTCAGTGACCTCATGAAAATGGTTTAGAAACAGTACTTTGATAAACTGCAGCTGTAAAGAAAATGCTTTCTACAGATGTAAGAATTCACTAAGGTCTGCCAAAGTGCTTCTTCTCTGTATAAACAACAAACCAAGTGTTTAAAGGAAATGTAAACTACTAAAGAGCAATTACATCTGTTAATGCTGCTTTTTAAATATGTAACTGCAGAGTAAGTACGCTTTGACTGAACTGTTCCGGAAGATTTATAATGACACAAGGAATAAAAGCAGTTGCTCAGTGCTAAGAATATCCATTTGCTTACAGCAACTTATTATTTATGAAGATAGCAATACAGAAAGCAGATCCATATAATCTGCATAGAGTGGACCTGAAAGTGAATGTTTGCTGGTCTAACTTTGTGCCACATATCTAAGGCTTGTGTCTAGCCCCATGTACATATGTATACCTCTCAACCTGCAGACAATGAACATTTGGAAACAGGCTCTGGAAAATTTGATGCATCTGATGAAAAATCTGGACAGCTACCTAGCATGAAATTTATATAGCTAATAGCAAAACTCCTCCCGCATCCATAGGATTGTAGAATACCACTACTTATAGTAAAGTTCTTTCCCCCGAAACCAGCCTCAAGCCAGATTGATAAGCTTCCCTATAAACACACACACACACACACACACACACACACACACACACACACGCACACATGCGCACACGCACACACACACACACACACACACACACACACACACACACACACACACACACACACATGCAAATACACATAAAACAACCAAACTGGAGGGTGAGAAGGGGTTTGGAAACAGTTTTTATTATTTCACATTAATAGTTATTTTAGGAGGCCTGCACTACAGTTGGGGTAATAAGGTCTCATTGATGGATGAATTATGGAAATCAGAGAAGACAGATGACCTGTGACTGAGTCAATTTCTAGATTTAAGGTGCTCGCAGTTACTAGATGGAAAAACTTGTTTTCCTGTCAGGATGGTTATTACTTCTGGGTTGCTGACAAACACCTTACACAGTAACCTTTACTACATCAAAGTATAATATCCCTCTTAAAAGTACTATTGTGTGAAAAACACTGTTAACAGGAGTTAATGGTTAAAGAAGTAATATGTATCTTGTATGGCAGCATTTGCTCTCACCAACTACCATTTCAGTAGTATAATTGGTACAAATGAAGGACTGAATGGAGTGCCAGATGGACTGTTGGCTATCACAGGTAGATAAAGACCATCAGGTGGACCGTCCTCTCGCATGAAACGATTTTGTATTCCCACTGCAAAACAGCATAAAAGGCAGAAGAATACACACAGAGCAGCATTCTCTTAAGTAACTATGGTAGTCGTGGTGTTCTACAGAGTTTATAAATATGATGAGAAGGAGAGTCCATAGTTTAGACTCCACCAGCATCCTTTATTGCTTCCCTCTGTTGAGCTTTTGATTTTCAAGCTGAACTTACAGGCAAAACTAGCATCCTCTTTACAAAGATTCATATTCGCTCCAGACACTGACACCGTCTATTCACTCTCACTATCATTTTACCAGACTAGTCCTTTGTTACTAATTCCTTCACTTCCTTTACATCAGAATAATATCACAGCATCAAAGGAGCAGGCATTCCTCTCAACCACTATGATTTACATATAGTACTATGACTTTGGCCCTCAGATTTAGCACTACTCCTTGCAGCGGTAGCGTTGTTGCCTCACAGCAAGAGGTTCTCCCATTCAGTTCTCAGCTGTAGTGAGGGGAGTGCCTTCTGTGTGGAGTCTGAATGTCCTCCTCACGGTTGGGTGGGTGTTTGAAAGACATGCGTAAATGAGCGTGCCTTCGTTGAAGGTTGAACTTCGAGCTGGCACCTCGGCGTTCGTGAAAATCTACTGCCAATCATTAGTGGACCGGAGTTCTGCTGTGACGACCCCTAACCGGGAAAAGCTCAAAGACAACAACAACAACCTCCTAGATTTATAATGTTCCTCATAAAGTCAGACCTCTTTATGATTACATACTTATTAAACAGATAAACTAAGCCTATACAAGGATTCCCTATTACTAACTAAAAAGGATCTACTATATAAAGACCTTCCACTGTTAAAAATAAGAAAGTGCTCCTTTTTCGGCCCGATATTATGATTTTTAAAAGGCCAATGTTAAGATTTTTCAGTACTTGGAAGTTGAGAGGATTGCATGAAGAAACCCTTCTATAAAACAGTCACTTCCCACATATTATCCAGTGACAAATTCTTTATCTTTATCACCGTTACCATTCCTTTTTCATTCTGACAGTTGTGGCGCTTGCCATAACTATTCCTTAAGAGATCCCAATAATTATGTTTTTTTCCCTTGCAGCTTTCTGTCACACCCAGAGTTGCAGTCACAGCTCTTTTGTGATCAGCATGTCTGATGGCGATAATAAGGGCTAAACTGATTATGCGAAGCTGGTGAAAGGGGATGTTATTGAAAAACTATGATTTAAAGGGTCCACTCAGACTTCCATGGCACTATGTTATTTTAAGACAAAATTTGTGATTCCCCTTCAAATACTGCACAGTTGAGAGTTATGCTCATGTGCAATCCTTGTAGAAAAAAATAGAATTCTGCACAATGTGTCCATTGCACTATACTTGAATATAAACCACAGCATTCCCTCTAATGCTGAAAGAAAGAAGTAATGTACTCATCATAAGGTTCCATCTGAGTAGTTGTACTTCATTTGTCTTCAACCTGTGGGACCTGTGGGTCTCAGATCCACATCGGATCTGACACAGCCGCATTTTCCAGCTATGAATCTGAGCTCCAAGCTCCTCCCCTTACCCATAATGCCCCATGTCTCCTTTCTCCCTTCAGATCAAGTTTGCTGCCTAAGAAGTATCAAACACCCAACCCAAAAGCACCTTATCATAATCCTCGGTCGCTACCAACTGCCAGACCAAGACTGGGTCAAGGACCTCACAAATTATAAAAAGTATATGAAGACTGCACAAAGACAAGGTCAGGAGGAAGGGAGGTTGAAGACAAATGAAGTACAACTACTCAGATGGAACATTATGGTGAGTAAATAACTTCTTTATCTGAAGTAGTTTACTTCATTTGGTCTTCAACCTGTGGGACAGAGTCCTCATCTAACAAAAATTCCTGGGTGGCCCTCATGGAAGGATGTTCCGGAGCACCGCAGAACCAAAGGATGCTTTGTTTCTAGACACAATATCCAGCTTGTAATATGAAATAAAGGTATGAGATGAGGACCAAGTGGCTGCCGAACATATATCATCCAGAGACACCCTAGACCAGAAGACAGCCGACGTAGCCATAGATTGAGTAGAATGTGCCTTCACTTGTCCTGGCAGAGACATGCCTTTCACAGCATAGGCTCGAGCAATGCATTGGAAAATCCAGCGAACAATAGTTACCTTGGAAACTGGCTTGCCTAAGAAGGGTTTAGCATAAGACATGAACAGCTGCTCCGATTTACGAAAAGATTTTGTCCTGTGCAAGTAAAATCTCAGTTGCCTATGAACATCAAGCAGATGCAGCTTGTATTCTCCTTTGTTTTGGAAGTTAGGGAAAAAAACTGGTAAATTGATAGTCTGATTAATATTTGCTTCCAAGGCTACCTTAGGAAGGAAAGATGGATTAGTGCGCAGCGACACTCTGTCTTTGTGAAAGATCATGTAAGGCATTTTGATAGAGAGAGCCTGAAGCTCTGACACTCCTGGCTGAGGTAATGACAACCAGGAAAGCAGTTTTCCAGGTCAAAGATTGCAAATCAAATGAAGCTGCAGGCTCAAAGGGTGCAGAGACTAATGCCTGTAACACTAACGTAAGATCCCACGGATGCTTAGGATCCTTAACCGGGGGTCTAAGAAGAAAGGCCCCTTTAAGAAAAGTCTTACAAAGTTTGGAAGAAGCCAAGGAAGACATATTCACCCCCACATGGAAATTAGAAATAGCTGCCAGCTGGACTTTAACTGTAGAGGAACTGGCACCCTGATGAAAAATACTCACCAGAAAATCTAAGACAGCCGAAAGAGGTGCAGTAAAGGGATCCAAGGCCCGCTGAGTGGCCCATAGGTAGAAATGTTTCCATTTACTATGATACACCTTTCTGGTAGAGGATTTGTGAGCTGCTAGCAAAATGGACTTAACAGGGGATGATAATCCGGGAGTCCTAATAATTATGGGAGCCAGAGCAGCCAAGCCATGAGCTTCAGACTGTCCAGATCTGGGTGGGAGTTCCCAGAAGGATGTGAAAGAAGATCCAGAACTGGATCCAACATCCATGGAGGAACTACCAGATGAGACCACAGTAAGGGAAACCAAACCTGATGAGACCAGAATGGGGAGATGAGGATCACAGTGCTCCCCGGCCTTCAAGCTTTCTGAAGAAACTTCAACATGAGAGGAAGCTGAGGATAAGCATAAAGGAGACCAGGAGGCCAATCATGCACTAGTGTGTCTCTGGGGCCTTCCACTTTGTGGGGTTCAGAGCGAAACACTTACTGCATTTCGCATTGGATGGATTGCGAAGAGATCGCAGCAAGGATGACCCCAGCTTAGAAAGATCTGTTCCACTACTAAAGGATTCAAAGACCACTTGTAAGGCATCAGGATAGATCTGCTGAGCCTGTCCGCTAGAATGTTGGACTGCCCCAGAATCTGCATTGCTACTAGAAAGCAGCCTGTAGAGATCGCCCATTCCCACATTGTCATGGCTTCTCGACAGAGGGGATAAGATCTGGTTCCCCTTTGTTTGTTGATATACCAGACCACTGACATATTGTCTGTCTGAATAGCTATTGTCTCTAGAGGAAGATAAGCATGAAATGCCTGCAATGCCAGAAGGACCTCTCTCGTCTCTAGTACGTTGATATGCAAACTGGTCTTAGAAGGGGACCACATGCCTTGGACTGTCCATCCTGAGCAGTGCTCCCCCACCCCAGCTGGGAGGCATCCATGGTCACCCATGGTTTTGGGAAAGGGAGGGTGAAAGAAGCATCCCTTGAGGAGATCCAAGGATTAAATCCACCACCAAAGGAGTCTTACATGCTCTTGAGATTCTCACAGAAAAGCACAGAGGAAGATCTAACAGGGACCACTGGATGGCAAGTGTCCACTGAAGAAGTCTCATATGAAGACAAGCCATCAGCAGGAGACTGATTGTGGCTGCTATGGAGCCCAACACCCTCAGGACTGCTTCAGCTGTCGGTACTTGTACATGAAGAATGTGCAACACATGTAATCTTAGATTGCGTATCCTGTCTGAAGTGAGGAAGACCTTCATTTGAGTAGTGTCCAGCCATGCCCTGATAAAGTCCAGAATCTGGACCGGACCAGTGAAGATTTGTTCAGATTGATGGTGATGCCCAGTTTGTTCTCTAGCTGAATGAAGTATTCCCTGGCTTGGCAGGGTAGATGCTCTGAAGGGGCAGCAAAGAGCCAATCATCCAGGTAAGGAAAGACCTGAATACCCTGAAGCCTCAGGTGAGCCACTATAACCACCATCACCTTGGTAAACACCCTGGGGGCTATGGTGAGACCAAAGGCAAGGGCTCTGAACTGATAATGATTGGCTCCCAGCTGAAAGTGAAGAAATTCACGGAAGCACCTGTCCATCTTGATGTGATAGTATGCATCTTGGAGTCTTTGGCCTGCAGAAAAGGCAGGATAGATTGAAGAGTGACTATCTGGAACTTCACCTTGGCTACTGACAGGTTCAATGTGGACAGATCCAAAATGGGTCTGGGGTCCCCCATTTTCTTTGGCACTAAAAAGAAGCTGGAATAAAAGCCGGATCCAGGCTGTTCTGGGGGGACCGGTTGGATGACTAGTTTCTTGAGCAGCTTTCTTATTTCTACTGCTGCTTCCTCCCATTGCATGGGTGGGACATCTGGGAGGAGCTTGTTTGGACAGCAAGGTTCCTTGAATGGAACAAAATATCCTCTGGATATGATTCGCAACACCCAACGATCTGTTGTAATGGACTCCCATGCTTTTCGGTGTAGCGACAGATGGCCCCTGACTGACTCAGAGATGAGCAGTTGGGCAACCCTTCAGGGCTGCTGCCTGGGTTTATCAGAGAAGTGTTCTCAGGACACAAAATTCCTAGGACCCCCTCTGCCTCTAGGATGGCATCTGTCATAACCCCCTCTGCCTCTGGGGGAAGGAGAATCCTGAGCATCCCAGGAAAATGCCTGAGACTTCTGGAACCACATCTTCTTTCCTGGAAATGGATCTTTGAGGAGACAAGAAGCAGATCCCAATGGCAGACAGTTCCTTCCCGTCCTTCTTACTCTGGACCAGTGTCTCTTTCACTGATTTCCCGAAAAGGGAAGAACCATCATATGGGGCATTGGTGAAAGACACCTTGAAGGGCTCTGAAAATTGACAAAACTAGAGCCAGGCATGATGCCTGATGGCAACGCCTGTCCCGGCTGACCCTGCATCCATCTGTGGCATGAGAGAGCAATCACATGGATGTATTGGTAACCGCCTTGAGAGTAGCCATTTGGGCAGAGAATGTCTTCTTGTCCACCACCAACATGGACTCTGGTGTCAACTCCATGACTTCATTCACAAGATCTCTCTGAAGTCGAATGATGTGTGTCATATAGTTTATCACCCTCACCAAGAAAGGAGACTGAAGCATATACTCACTTTCCCAAACAGTCCAACGCCCTCGATTCTCGATCAGGGGGATGAACCGTGGAACTCTCCTGCATGACCCCCTTCTTTGTGGTGGCCGCCATCATCATCGAATCTACTGGGGACCCCTTGTTCCAATGCGCCCTATCTGAGGGGGGCTCAACACTTTGTCGGGGCACAGGGGAATGGGCTCCATGGTGTCCTGCTCCTTCCATGTTCTAGATGTTATGAGATCCACTAAAGGATCCACAGGAGGTGACACTCAAGAGGTAGATGGGCCCCAGCCGAATGCCTCCAGGAACACAGACTTGTCTGAGGTCGGTTTTGGGGCAGACCACCCCCCCTGGCAGAGGAGTTCCATGATGTCTCCAAATGAGACATCCTCGGGGGGGTGACCATGGGGAACCTTCTCCTTCCTCCAAGTCCATTTCTTTGGTGAGGGACTCTGGGGGAGAGTCCAAGTGCCTCCTTGTACCATTTGTTTGTGAGGCATCTCCTCAGGGGGACTCTCTGGGGAGGACTCACAAACCTCTTGCTGTTCCATCATCGGAACTTCCTGGGGCATTGTGACCATGGGCTGTCTCTGAGATAGCAAAATGGTTGGAACTGCACTCAGAGCCAAGGGGAGTCTGGACAGAGTCCCTGGATAAGATGGGCAGAGGTCTTGATCCCAAGAGAACCCTCTCCACCATGTCAAATTCTGAGGGGGAATGAATCTCCTGAGAAGTACTAGCGGGGAGCGTTCTCCCCTGACACGAGAAGGGAGTCAGAGCAGAGCCTCCAGAAGCTGAGATGCTGAATGGGATGCTCTGCTCCTAAGCACTCAGAGCAGAGAGCACCCTTTCAGATCCGTCCCTGAGGCTACAGCTCTGAGAGCTCAGATCTGATCCAGTCAGATCTGGCAAGCTCAACCCGACAGCCGCTGTCGAAGTACATGGTACGGTCGGTGCCGACCCCTTGACCCCGAGGGTCCTCGAATCCAAAAACTCTGAAACCACAGGTCGGATCAGAAAAGGAGTTATTGGTCAGAAAAAAGGTTGCAAGGAGCCACCTCCAGAGGGAGGGGGCACCAGCAAGACCCCCATCTGGATCTGTGTGCAGATAAACCTCTGCATCATCTTGTCCATCTCTGCTTTGCTGAGGCTGAGGCTCCAGGTGGAGCTGGATGATGCCACCAAAACTGGTTGAGAAAGTTGGTAGGGAGAGGATCTAGCAGGGGACTGGCTACGGGTTTCGTCAAGCTTGGGGAAAAATCTAGGTGAGCGTAGCCGAGGAGACCCAAGCCTAATAGGAGGCCTCACTTTGGGTGGCAGACTTACCTGCGATGAGCAGTCGGGGGACCGCTTGTGAGACCGGTCTGTTTTGGACTTGTCCCCTTCCCTGTACCTCTTGGCAAGAGTATGAGTCCCAGAGGCCGAGGAAGAGAAAGAAGATGTAGCAGCTGCTGCTCCCCCAGCAGGGGAAGAAGGAACAGTCATCCCTGAAGAGGAAAGCAGACCTTTGAGGATAAGCTTGTCCCTCCTGTCCTTAAGTGCTCTGAGATTGAACCCAGAGCAAAGAGGACAGAGGGATTTGAGGTGGTCTGCACCCAGGCATACCACACACAGAGTGTGGCCATCCACTGAGGAAAGTTTATGACCACACTCTGTGCATTTTCTGAAGCCTGTGTAGCTTCTTCCATCCCTGTACCAGGCCCAGACACACACACACACGCAGACACACACACACACACACACACACACACACACACACACACACACACACACACACACACACACACACACACACACACTCTATAAGAAAGTTAAAGTAAAGGAAGAAGGAAAGCTTTTTTTTTTTTTTTGTCCGACACAGATGCGGGGAGGAAAGAAAGATATAAAGTAGAGAATAGGATAGAAATTATAAAGTTTTCACCTGCTTACGATGCCCACTAAACTGGAGCTCAGAACCACGCTTGTACCAACGCTGGTGGCAAAGGAGATCTGCAGGGAGAAGAGAGACAGGGGCATTATGGGTAAGGGGAGGAGCTTGGAGCTCGGATCCATATTTAGAAAATGTAGCCATGTTGGATCCGATGAGGATCCAAGACCCACAGGTCACACAGGTTGAAGACAAAATGAAGTAAACTACTTCAGATCAGATATTTCAGACATGAACTACAGTTCTTTGAAGTCTAGGTGGAAGGAGTTGAAATAACTTTGCAATACATGTAAGTTGACCTTCACTAAGTACCTCAGCTAGGCACATTACTGTGAAAGAAAGAAAATGTGCTTGCAATGAAAGTCTTTAGAAAGTTAGGCTTCTTAAATCTAATATATAATTATTGGTCAGAACTTACTCTAGTTATAATTCTAATAACTAATTCTATTACTGTAGTCTCATGATCCACTATGAAAACTCTTGCTGTTTATCTGACATAAAGTTACACTAAACTAAAAGGTCTAAATCCTTGGGCTGTCACACACACACACACACACACACACACACACACACACACACTCTCTCTCTCTCTCTCTCTCTCTCTCTCACTCCCCACAATCAATGTAGCATGCACTTACCCCCACAAGAAGTCTGGACTAAGCCAGACTTAGAGAGTTGCTATAACAACAGGTTTTGCATTAGCATGCATTTTCTGAAGGATAATATCTGTCATTATTTAGTGATATCTATCCTCAATGACTAGTCATAAAACCACAAATTTTATCAGGAACAAACCACAAATATGAGGCACAAAACTTGATATTTTGTGAAAATCTTGACAGTTGAGTGGTATGAACACACACATACACACACACACACACACACATGACCACACTTCCAGTCAAACAAATGTCCACTTGATCAAACATGCACAAAACATACTCTTTTGAATATATTGCAAATCAACAGAGTATCATGGATCTGGACAGGCACACTATGAAACATTGTTTAAGTTAGGGAAGTTGTGAGATTTGGCACTTTGCTGAATAAAAAAGACTCTCGAACTCTGTTGTTTAGCAGTCAGTTAGACTAATGAAAACAATCTACTACAGCAAACAGGGGTAAGGCCTAAGAAGACATGCTAGCTTTGCTACAAGATAATTATATACTGTTTTTTTTTCGTGGATCATGCAGCAATATCTTTACTACACAATTATTAAAACTGGAATGAGAACACCTGAAAGTCTAAGTGCAAGGGCAGTTACATTTCTATAGAGTCCACGTACTCTGTTTTTAATATGTCCAAGCATCTTTTTTCTCTGTGTTAGCCAGGTGGACTGATTTTTACTTATTCATTAATGAGGTAAGTATCATAATGTAAACGCCTCCTTTCAGAGGGAGACAGAGGAATACTGAAGGCGGTAAGTGCCTTCTAAAAAAAAGAGAAGAAAAAAAGAAAGGCCTTACAACGGACATTTGTAATCTCTATAACTGTTTGTAACCTACTGTTGCCAGTTAATGGTGTATTTCACATTGCACAGCCTTTATTTGATACATTTGCTAGGTCTTGGCATCAATCAGCTACTAGTGCATCATTCTGCTGCTCTGTGATTATAATGGATCCCATACTGTCATGGAAGCATTCTTTCGTTTGACAATGCATTTCTGGAAGTCCATTCCCTCATTTCCTCTTTCTGTTTCTCATCATCCCCTTTCTATATGGGCCTTTACATAAGGTGCAATCATTTTTACTGTGAAGTAGGTGCGGATTTTATTATGTTCATGCATTCGCCTTTGGTACTTGTTGCCTTTTTTCCCCTCAAGCCATATGCACAGCAGGGTGTAATGTCTCCAAAACTAGAGATTTTGAGACTGTATAGCTGCATCTTTCTTTACATTTGGGTGTTAGCTGCAGAACTGTCAGTGTAGCTTTTAAAGGGACTAAATGGATTGAATGAACTCTGTTTTTGCTCAACATCAAATCTCTTTGTCTATGCCTTATGCATGTGACAGGATCGATATTAAAATTCATGATAGTCCCCACCCCACCCCACCCCCCCATCTTTATGTTGTGCAAACAATTATGAAATGCTTATGTAGTCTATGACTGTGGCAAGCTGAGCAAAGCACAGCAGAGCAAACCATTCTTCCATATTTCAGCATCAATCTCCAGCTCATCCTATAGGATACCAAAGCATTCCCATGCAACCTTAGAGATACAGTTCTTTGAGTGCAGTTCGTAATAGTGAAAACTCAAAACAATGACGAAAGTCAAAATAATGAAAACTCAAAACATTGAAAAGGGGCATTTGCCCTTACTCTGTTTTGCAGTCCTGGAGTATGTATATATATATATATATATATATATATAATTGGGGGTTATGGGGGGCTTGCTCCTTATATTAAAATGGTTTCAGTATTTTAAGTTTCCGATGTCATGAACTACATCCGAGTGACTTGTTCAGTGCTGAAAAATCCTTGTTGATCAGTTATGCTCAGTAGTTTGATTTTTACAAATATTCCTATTTTTTCATTTTTTTTTCTCATCAGAACAACTGCAGTGTACAGGCTCCCCCATCATTCTTGGTCATCTGCACAAGGTGTAAAAAGATAAAGTGAACATTGCTTCAAAGTTCAGCCCTTGGTGCTATCTTACCTGTAAATTTGTCTTTGACCTCAGACACAGTATCTAACACTGATCTCCCTTGGGCTTGGCTTTGTGACACAGAGCAATGGAGCACATGTAACTAGGGTTCATTTAATGGCTCTGGTACACTCTAGGGCACATGCAGCTGTTGTAATTTCCCTGATGGATAACAGGGAAAACACTGCTCATGCTTTCTGGGAGAAGCTGATTTCCCAGAAGGGAATGCCTCTTGCTGAAGTGAAGGGATGGCATCTGCAGTCAGCCCATTGCATGGCCACCCCTGGTGCTTTGCCAAGTGAGTGCATGGGGGTTAGGGCCATGAAGCAAAAATGCCAAACCACACCATTGATTGACTAAATGGTGGTCTTTCCCAGCTGAATCTCACCTCTTTAATGGAGAACGGCAATGATGGCTAGGGAAAAAGAAATTACTAGCATATTTGTCAAAATATTATATATATGTATGTATATATACATATATATATATATATATATATATATCTATATATATATATATATATATACAGGTAAGCTTATCAACCAGGAAATTGAGTGTTCTACCTATGATTACATTATAATAATATATTTTTTTAAAGAAGCCATGTGGGAGATAACATAATTCATGAATCTGTATTCATAAGCATTTTGGTACCTACCACATCTATAATTAGTTCCCTTGTCTGTACTAATTGCACATTCTTAAAAGTTAATGTCTCTGGAAAATGTGCTCATATCCTTCCAGCTACCTATTTGTTTTATTGCACAGAAATTTCCATTGGCTTGCTTAGAGGCCAGGTTACGTGTAGCTGTAGAGGTTGTCACATGTCTGCAAAAATAAATCATTTTAATTTCTCATTTTGACTAACTACAAGCATTTTATTGTTTATCTAGGCTCAGTAGTACGTAAGCCTAACTGCAGCACGTCTTAGCTATTTTTTCCAATACTGTGAAGAACAGCAGACTTATGAGCATGTCAGATTAGCCAAATTCAGTTTATTGTATGTGCAGATGTATGTCATTCACATAAACTGAAAATTTAAAATCCACACATCATAATGCTATAATCAACAACAGAAAAAGCTTTTGAGAACTCCAGGAAAGTTTTGGCATAATTCTAAGGTGTGGACTATTCTGCTGGTTAACTTCATATTTGCTGTATGGATCCTGTGTACTACTCTGAAACCATGTTGAATTTGAGATTATTTGTTATGTTAGTTATGCACCTGCCTCCACCCTACTTAATTTCCTTTCTAAGTCTATACCCTAGGAGTCCCTTCTTCTCATACTTAATCTCCCATAGTCATATACCTATGACCCTACACAAGCTCCCTATAACTCCATTAACTTATCTCTCTTTAACCTACTAACAATTACTACAGCTATGCTCACATGACTCAACTTTGTAAATAATGTAAATAATGTGAATAGTTTTCTACTTCAAAAACGTACACGTTAAGCAAGCATATCCAGAATTCCTCTCTTTATATATGTAACTGACTTCCACACTCAACACTTCAGTGCCATTGCTCAAAGGAAACTGTATAACCCTTAACGTCTCTCTCTATGAATTCTGCTAACTATGCTTGTGAATATTCTTATTTTTTAACTCTCTTTACAATTTTATCTTATATACTCCTGTATTTTATTGTAACTGAATTTGTACAATGCTTTCTTGGAGCTTTTCTCCCCGGGCCTCCACTGAAAACGGGTCATGTTGGCCCAGTGGGCTTCCCCGGTAACCAAACTGGAAATAAATAAATAACTAATATGTTCAAAAGAAGATATTCTGACAGCTGTCTATGTATGACTTTTGAGAACTTTTACCAACTGAATAAGGAACAGATGATAAGCTGTGCTGTTTAGTTTTTCTGAGTAGTCTTCACACAGTAGAAATGTCAAGTTTATTTTAAATTGAAAAGCATGAACTTAGATTCTTTTGGCTTGTTGTCTATTGACATACATTTTTGCATATCTGTTATAGGGGTGTCTGCCTTAGATAAGAAATTCATTCTGAGGCCATCACTTGTTGCTCAGTAAAACAATAGATCCAATGGATTTCCACTTCCTTGTTTGCCTTGCCAGACAGATTATTTATACTTTTCCACATAAAGATTTAACTTCAAAACTCTTTTAGCCTGCTGACTCAACAGGTTTAAAGTTTTTCCTGACAGCTGTAATCTCAGCATTTTAGTCTCAGACTCTGAGCTGCATGGTTCCAGTATAACAGAACATCAAAGAAACCAAACTAGTTACTTACACCTAAGATTTTGTCTGCTCTCTCTCTCTCTCTCTCTCTCTGTACCACTCCAATTTAATTTGGACCATTGTTCCTAAAGTGTAAGAATGATGCGGAATATCACCTGCTACATACACACAGGTAGACTAGATATTGCTTGGAAAAGACAAAAGACAACAGACAGACTGAGCATCTCTTTATTCCATTTATGACAAAAAGTAAATGACTAGCCCAGCCTTGTGGCATAGAAGGATGAAGCCTGAATATGATATGACCAAAGTAACCTATGTTTGATTAGCAGCATGGCTCAGCAGGGGCTGGGTGGTGGAGGGTCAGGGTTGCCAGATTTATGAAAGGAGAGCTAGGGACAAAAGTGAAGACTTAAAAAAAAAAAAAAAAGAAAAAAAGGGCTTTCATGCAGAACTGCCTACTGTTCCGCATTAAACAGAACTGACTCCGCTTTGCGATTTTTGATTGGCTTATATGTTGGCATACAAGCCATTCAAAAATTGCAAAGCAGATCAATATTGGATATAAAAATCGCAAAGCCGAGCCTTTTCTGTTCAATGCAGAACAGTGGGCTGTTTTTGCCAGGATTTTAAGAGGCAGTGCAGGACTCAGGACTGTGTTGCTGATCTCGGGACAGTCCCGCTCAAATAGGGACATCTGGCAACCCTGTATGATGGTGCTTTTAAGTGGCCAATATCAGTTCAGTCATCCTGGAGGAAGGGAAGCAGCTAAGCTCATCCCATTAGTGAAACCTATGGGTCTTCACTCATATAAGAGCTGAACAAATTCATGCTGTTTAAGCATGTGAGCACTGGCTGAGTCATGCAGGTACAACTGCATTGGAGCACACATATATCTCCCTACCCAGAAAACCACTGCAAGCCTACAAACCTTGTACTGGGATGGAGGTAAGGGAGGGTAGCATGAGGATATCTATAGTACCAGCATATGGCCCACTTCCCAACACCAAACATTTGCATACAAGGATCACATTTGGGCTGATAAGACTCATGGATGAGAACAATTTGGCTTTAGGCCTCTTGCACAGTCTGGTAATACATGGCTCTCATGCCTGAAAGGAAGGAATGAGATGATGGGGCACATGAATGGGCCTTATAGGAGACCAATAAAAACATGCCTTTTGCCAAACAAACTCTGTGACTAGTCCAGTGTATTATCTGTTCTTATGATATGCAAATGAATGTTAATTACCAGCAAATCCTACAGGCATAAAGGCTGAGGGGCTTGAGGTTGGTTATAACTTACTGCTGAGACTGTAATATTGTCCTTGCTCTTTGAGACCTGAAAGGGAAGAGGATGTATAACAAATAAGATTTGAGGGAGATTAGAGTGAGGGATGACGGAACTCACACAAGATACTACAGATTAACTTCACAACATGGGATTAAAGCCAATACTGATGCATTTCAAATATAAAAATGATACTTGTTGAATGTGAATCTATAGGTTATTTGTGAGAATTGAACCCACATAATCTGAATGCACTATTACACTTGCCTAATACAATTACCAAGAGCTACAAAAGAAAGCATGCATGCTTGCCATTACAGTTACAATAAGCATGCTGAACCTGATACTGATGTATAGAATCACAATAAATTTATTACAATTACATGGTCAGTTTTGCTGCATACATAATCCTTGCCTCTCTGAGTTGCTTCAACCTCTCCCCATGTGCCTTCCTGTTCACCAAAATTTCCTATGCAGCTGTAAAACAGAAAATGAAAAAAGAGACACGAAAACATTATGCATACCAGCCTTGGCTGTCTACAGCATTCCGTATCATTTAAAGTTGCTTGATCTGTATATTTACACAACTGGGGGGTGTCAGCAGTTCTAAACTCATCTAGTCACTGGTCAAGCTGTGCTTGCTTGAGCCTTTTTACGTCACTGTAGTAGTGCCTAAACTGCTCCCCAGTATGTGGTATGCCAGTTCATAGGTTCATAGGTTCATAGGTTAGTACTAAGCTAACTGCCCTTGCGAGCCATTTTAAGCCTAGCCAGTTATCCCCTGTGAGATTCAAACCCTGTACTTCGTGTTTGTAAGGCAAACACCTTAACCATTTGGCTACCCTCCCACCCCAGTTGTACTAGAGACAGCCTTGGTGAGGTTGTTCCAAGCCCCAGCCTTGTACTGTGACATGGTATAGTCCCCCTGCAGCTGCCTTCTGCTTCATGAGGAATGCAAGAAATATTTTTGACTACTCCACATCCCACTTCTGTGCCCTGAATTTGGTACCATCTTTCCAATCTCATACCATGACTGGAAAAGTCCTCCAGCAACAGTTGAAATGTTTTCCTGCCAATTTGTGATATCATGTTTTATGACTTGTGTGCAAATGTCACGAAAATCCAAATGCAGGGCTGCTTTCCGTCGAGGCAGGAAACTCACGCTGTATCAAAACGTAAACTCAATCCAAGCATCAGTGCGTGGTTCCAAAGACAATAAAACGAAAGTAAAAATTCAAGGAATCAAAATTCACCGTAAAAAGTAAAACAAATACAGTTTTTATTTCATCGAGTAAGCGCTTTCGCCATAGGCTTCATCAGACTCTTATAACAAAAATAAAAACATAGAAATCACTTTTAAAACATCCAAAAACTTACTATTGGTCAAAACAGCGTGCTTGTCACATGTTACGCTAAATTAAAAAGACAAGAACTTGAATATAAAACATAAGCATAACATCCTTTCTTAGTTAAATTGTCAGCATACATTGAGCATATGCATTAACAAACTGTATTCCAACTGTTTAAAGGATAGAAATACAAATCAATACAAGCGTAACCTAACCAATAGTATTTCTAGCTATTGCACAACTTTTAACGAACTATAGCTTAACCTAATAACTTTATGTGCTTAGTCAGTGCTCATCATTTCAGGTTCCGATATTCAACGGAACTATCTGTAAAAGCAATCAATACAAGCGTAACCTAACCATTAGTATATCTAACCATTGCACAACTTCTTAACGAACTATAGCATAACCTTAAAACTCTATGTGCCTAGTAAGTACTCAACATTTCAGGTTCCGATATTCAACGGAACTATCTGTAAAAGCAGGTCATTATATTCGATCAGCAGTATGTAGAAAACTAGCATTGCTAGAATCACTAATATATGCTGGTGATAATACTTAACCTAACTAATGCAGAAGTAAAAACTAAAACGCAGTACTCGCTTACTATGCGCATATGTCTTACTGGGTGTAAAATGTCTTTACAGTGATAATTGATATTTCTATATGCTAATACGTTTAATTTAGGATTTTTTAAATTTTTATGTATATTTTATTATTTATTTCTTTAATAAAGTCATATTGTACCCATGATTTTAAAAATCAAATTCCCTAACTAAGGTCTCTATGTAACAGTGCATAAAATCATATCAATGAAGTATAAAGTACAAAAATATATATGTGTGAAATACACATAAAAAAGGACCAGATATTCCGGTCTTACAGAACTGGTAGTCGTGGTCATAAAACATTAATTTATACAAAAATAAACCTGGGTAATAATGCACAGTACAAGAAACTCTTTACCATACAGCATATTATTTAGCTAGTCACTGTCATATATCCTATTCTCCTACATTCAAACATCTAATTTGTTTGGTTAAAAAACCTTAAGACATACATAAATAATCTTAAAATAATTTTCAGATATTTCTATGTATGGTCTAACTAATAAACCTGAAATGTATATACATTGTTAAACAACATGCAGTAATCATGTCCATGTGTCTAACATGGACAACATGACTAAAACCATAAATAACCCTAAATTATACTGAACAGCTCCTTCTAGCATTGAATGTAACTTCTCCGTAATTGTGTTATTAGAAGAATTCATTGTAGAAGGCAATAAACAAAAAAATCAATAAATAGGATTCCCTGGTCACTAATCTACGTTACAAGCGCAAGATCTTCTAAAGTGTATTTTCATAGTTGTTGAGCCCCCTTAACGTAACTCAAGAGGAGTCTCATCTTCTACGTAACCTTCTACTCTTCAAAAAAGGTTTTAAATGTACTTTGTCATTAAGGCCAGGCAGTCTATCAGATCTTAATCTTATAATCCATCTCGTTTCTTGTTCCAATGTTTGATTGATTATATCACCACCTCTAAATCCTTCAAAAATACATTGGATAACAAAAAACTTAAAGTTGTGATTTATACCTGCTAGTTTTCTATGTCTAGCCAAGGCATTAGTTTCAGTGCCCACTCTCATGTGGTAAATGTGTTCCCTAACTCTTTCCTTAAGTGATCTATTAGTTTTTCCTATATAATATCCATCACAAGCTATGCAGGTTGCCATATATATTATATTCCTGCTCTCACAGTTCGTATTAGTTCTAAAATTATAAATACGCCCTGTGGTGGGGTGTTTAAATTTAGTATCTTTGTTTATGTAATTGCATTGATTACAATGGCCACACGATACAGTGTTTCTATCATCTGTAGATCTAAGTCTTGGCTGGTATCTCGGTCTACATAGAATACTCTTTAAGTTCGGAAGGTTTTTATAGGCTATAAGTGGTGTTGGACCTATTATCTCACTGACATCTCTATCTGATTTTAAAATTCCCCAATGCCTATTCATGGACCTTTTCACTTCCAAATTCATTTTACTGAAAGTGAGGTTAGCTCTAATTTCAGTTGTGGAAGGTCTTAAATTATCTGTTATTCCTTCATGTACCCCAAAATAGGGTTTAGCAGTGCTTACCCTTAGAGTTTCCATTGTATTAACAGTCTCTAGTATTTCTTTTTCTTTGTATCCCCTTTCTAGAAATCTATTCTTCATATCCTCTATTCCTGTAACATAATTCTCTTGTTGTGAATTCAATCGAGATACTCTCATGAACTGTCCTTTAAGGACATTCTGGAAGACATGTCCAGGGTGCATGCTTTGTCTATGTAATATATTATTCCTTTGGCACCCTTTCCTATGAATAGTTGTATTGATCATACCATTAGCCATCCTAATTACCTCCACATCTAAGAAAGGTAATCTCCTTTCTGAAAAATTCATAGTGAATTTCAAAAAATTCGTGGTGTTGTCCAGATAGGACACAAAAGTGCTTAAGGATGGTTCATCCCCCAGCCATATGAAGAAGAGGTCGTCCACGAAACGGCAATACATGCCAACATATTCTCTGAAAAGTGGGTTATCGTACAAATAAACATCCTCCCATCTAGCCATAACTATGTTGGCGTAGCTATTTGCACAAGATGTGCCCATAGCTACGCCATCCTTTTGCAAATAGATAACTTCTTGAAAAGCAAAGACATTATTAGTGAGTACTGTCTCAAGTAGCAATGCTATGAGATCCACCTTCTTATCTGAAAAATCTGTGTGTGTTTTCAAATATTCAGTCGTCAGTCTTATCCCTGTATCATTGGGAATTACAGTGAATAAGCTGACTACGTCTAATGTCACAAAAAAGTAATGCTGATGTTCACTCAGGGGTCGAGTTTTGGAATATAAATCTAAAAGAAATTGCTTGCTATCTTTCAAAATATTCTTGTTCTCGCTGACTATAGGTCTTAAAGCACTTTCCAGATAAATGGAAAGGGGTTCAGTTACCCAACCCTGGCCCGCAACAATGGGTCTTAAGGGTGGATCTATGCTATTTTTATGGACCTTAGGAAGTCCCTGTATAATCGGAATGGTAGGTTCTTTCACCTTGAGGTACTCATATAGTTGTTGTGTTATGTCTTGTGACATTGCTAAATCATCTAGGGTGCTATAAACACTGAATACCATATCAGTTACAGTTCCCTTGGTTAACTTAGTGTAGGTTTTACTATCTTCAAGCATCTGAGTCATTTTATCAACATATTGAGTATAATCCATAATGACTACAGGGCCACCCTTGTCAGCCGGTCTTATTATAATAGAGTTATCATCTTTCAAGGATTGCAATGCTTGCCTTTGTCTATAGTTCAGATTACGTCCATGTTTAGAAGGTATTTTCTCCTGGTAACACCTGTATATATCATCCTCCACTACATTCCCAAATACCTCTATAGTTGGGTGAAGTTGTGGAACATAAATACTATTAGGACGATGTTTGTTATATTCTAAACTGTTATCAAACTGTCCAAAGTCTAATCTGAGTTGTAAATTACGAACAAACATTTTGGTCTCTATGATGGTGTCAACTAAGTCACTTCTTTTTGTAGGAATGAAGCCAAGTCCCTTACTTAGAACCTGCTCTTCATACTCATTTAGCACCCTTCTGGAAAGGTTCATGACTAATGATTCTGTCTCCCCCACATTTTCTTTATCGTGGGGCCTTGTTGTTCCTGTTCGTCTACTGATCCTTTCCTCTTCTGTCTCCCCCTGCTGGTTGACCGTCTCTTGTCCAAAAAATGTTGATTATGGGCTATGGGGAGGGGGGCAGGAAGTCTGTTTGTGTTTAAAACTAGACTATTTGTTTTCGGTCTGACCACTGCTGCACCTGACCTTTGTACATCCGTAATGCAGCCTGTCAGACACTCTCCTATATCGATGTTAATCTCCCTACCATTACCTTGAGTCCCGGCCGGGCTTCCAGAGTCTATCTGTAAATTACCAGAAAGTATATCTTGTTGGTTAGGCCCTGTGTTCATGCTAGTACCTGAAGTGTTTGAAATGTTAGCACTGCCACTCTGCTTGTTATCTAAGGCCACTCTGTTTGTTGTTAAGCCTTCTAATGTGTTGCTGCGTGGATTTCTCTCAGAGTTGGCTACGGGTGTATTAAAATCTCCATTCATATAGTTTTTGCCTGTTATTCCTAATGGTTTGTGCAGTGCTGGTAAGCCATGGTTAGGGTGTGAATTTAGGTCCCTATCCCTAGGCCATGTAAAAACATTATTATTTTTAAAATCTCGTATGTCCCTTGTGATTTTTACTTTCTTCTGATCTAGCATTCGTTTCTCTAAAAACAAAACATCTTCTATCACTTTCCCTAATTTTCCCATGCACACCTCATTATTTACATATTTACATTCAAAGTCTTTGAACATTTTATTAACAGTAGATCTTAACCTTTCCTCCTCAGGCAGATGAAACTCGATCAAGAGTTTCATATAACTGAAGCTCAACTCCAAGTTGAGCTGCTGCCACCGATATAAGAGGTCCGGTAGAGAAGTACCAGAAGTGGGCATTTTCAAGACTCGTAGCCCACGTGGAATGATACGTTTGTTTAAACAAACTTCAAAGTAGTGCCTTTGAACTTGCAACTTAACTAATTTTGTGAAAACAGTCTCCAAGTCTAATAAGTCTTTAGAAAGTTCCAAAGTACTCACATCAGTTTGAATGTTTGTGCTTCCATCAGCGACAGGATTAAAATCCATTAATGAGTTATTGTTCCCAGAAACACAAACTTTAAATCTCTCCAAAACAGTTGAGGTGTTCACCAAAACTTGCGGTACATAAGGTAGTTCTATGTTCACAACACTTTCGTTCGCCATCCTCACTTCCTGCAGCACTGACAAACTAAGTAATAATCACGAAAATCCAAATGCAGGGCTGCTTTCCGTCGAGGCAGGAAACTCACGCTGTATCAAAACGTAAACTCAATCCAAGCATCAGTGCGTGGTTCCAAAGACAATAAAACGAAAGTAAAAATTCAAGGAATCAAAATTCACCGTAAAAAGTAAAACAAATACAGTTTTTATTTCATCGAGTAAGCGCTTTCGCCATAGGCTTCATCAGACTCTTATAACAAAAATAAAAACATAGAAATCACTTTTAAAACATCCAAGAGCTTACTATTGGTCAAAACAATGTGCTTGTCACATGTTACGGTAAATTAAAAGACAAGAACTTGAATGTAAAACATAAGCGTAACATCCTTTCTTAATTAAATTGTCAGCATACATTGGGCATATGCATTAACAAACTGTATTTCAACTATTTAAAAAATAGAAATACAAATCAATACAAGCGTAACCTAACCAATGGTATTTCTAGCTATTGCACAACTTTTAACGAACTATAGCTTAACCTAATAACTTTATGTGCTTAGTCAGTGCTCATCATTTCAGGTTCCGATATTCAACGGAACTATCTGTAAAAGCAATCAATACAAGCGTAACCTAACCATTAGTATATCTAACCATTGCACAACTTCTTAACGAACTATAGCATAACCTTAAAACTCTATGTGCCTAGTAAGTACTCAACATTTCAGGTTCCGATATTCAACGGAACTATCTGTAAAAGCAGGTCATTATATTCGATCAGCAGTATGTAGAAAACTAGCATTGCTAGAATCACTAATATATGCTGGTGATAATACTTAACCTAACTAATGCAGAAGTAAAAACTAAAAGCAGTACTCGCTTACTATGCATATGTCTTACTGGGTGTAAAATGTCTTTACAGTGATAATTGATATTTCTATATGCTAATACGTTTAATTTAGGATTTTTTAAATTTTTATGTATATTTTATTATTTATTTCTTTAATAAAGTCATATTGTACCCATGATTTTAAAAATCAAATTCCCTAACTAAGGTCTCTATGTAACAGTGCATAAAATCATATCAATGAAGTATAAAGTACAAAAATATATATGTGTGAAATACACATAAAAAAGGACCAGATATTCCGGTCTTACAGAACTGGTAGTCGTGGTCATAAAACATTAAATCATGGGTACAATATGACTTTATTAAAGAAATAAATAATAAAATATACATAAAAATTTAAAAAATCCTAAATTAAACGTATTAGCATATAGAAATATCAATTATCACTGTAAAGACATTTTACACCCAGTAAGACATATGCGCATAGTAAGCGAGTACTGCGTTTTAGTTTTTACTTCTGCATTAGTTAGGTTAAGTATTATCACCAGCATATATTAGTGATTCTAGCAATGCTAGTTTTCTACATACTGCTGATCGAATATAATGACCTGCTTTTACAGATAGTTCCGTTGAATATCGGAACCTGAAATGTTGAGTACTTACTAGGCACATAGAGTTTTAAGGTTATGCTATAGTTCGTTAAGAAGTTGTGCAATGGTTAGATATACTAATGGTTAGGTTACGCTTGTATTGATTGCTTTTACAGATAGTTCCGTTGAATATCGGAACCTGAAATGATGAGCACTGACTAAGCACATAAAGTTATTAGGTTAAGCTATAGTTCGTTAAAAAGTTGTGCAATAGCTAGAAATACTATTGGTTAGGTTACGCTTGTATTGATTTGTATTTCTATCCTTTAAACAGTTGGAATACAGTTTGTTAATGCATATGCTCAATGTATGCTGACAATTTAACTAAGAAAGGATGTTATGCTTATGTTTTATATTCAAGTTCTTGTCTTTTTAATTTAGCGTAACATGTGACAAGCACGCTGTTTTGACCAATAGTAAGTTTTTGGATGTTTTAAAAGTGATTTCTATGTTTTTATTTTTGTTATAAGAGTCTGATGAAGCCTATGGCGAAAGCGCTTACTCGATGAAATAAAAACTGTATTTGTTTTACTTTTTACCGTGAATTTTGATTCCTTGAATTTTTACTTTCGTTTTATTGTCTTTGGAACCACGCACTGATGCTTGGATTGTGTGCAAATGTGACAACCATAACAAGCTTGTTTGTGCAGTGGTAAGCAAAGAGAAACATTGCCAAACAAAGAGAAAGGGAGTTTATGAAACAGTAATGATAATGTGATATTTAGCATTGATTTATGGTATGTGTACTACTACACCTGGTCAGACTTCATCCAGTGGTCTTTCAGCTGTTCCCGTTAGGGGTTGCCACATTGCATTATCTGTTTCCATTTCTTCCTATCCTCTGCATCTTGCTCTGTCACACCAACCACCTGCTTGCCCTCTCTCACCACATCCATAAACCTTATCTTAGGCCTTCCTCTTTTCCTCTTACCTGGCAGCTCCATCCTTAGCATCTTTTTCCCAATATATCCAGCTTTCCTCCTCAGCACATGCCCAAACCAACACAATCTTGCCTCTCTGGCTTTGTCTCCAAACCATCCAACCTGAGCTGACCCTGATTCCTAATCCTGTCCATCCTCATCACACCCAATGCAAATCTTAACATCTTTAACTCTCCCACCTCCAACTCTGACTCCTGCCTTTTTGTCAGTGCCACCTGTATAAGATAGCTGGTCTCACTACCCTCTTGAGGGCCTTCACTTTTGCTCTTACTGGTACCCGTGTGTCATAAATCACTCCTGACACTCTTCTCCACCCACCCCACCCTGCCTGTACTCTCTTTTTTACCTCTCTTCCACACTCACCATTACTCTGAACTGTTGATCCTAAGTATTTAAATTCATCTACCTTCACCAGCTGTACTCCCTGCATGCTCACCATTCCAATATCCTCTTTCTCATTCACACACATATATTCTGTCTTAGTCCTGCTGACCTTCATTCCTCTCCTCTCAAGAGCATATCTCCACCTCTCCGACTCTCCTTAACCTGTTCCCTACTCTCACCACAGATCACAATGTCATCAGCAAACATCATAGTCCACAGAGTTCTCCTGTCTGATCTCGTCTGTTAACCTGTCCATCACCATTGCAAATAAGAAAGGGCTCAAAGCTGATCCTTAATGTAATCCCACCTCCACTTTAAATGCATCCATCACATCTACTGCAAACCTCACCACTCTCAAACTACCCTCATACACCACTCTTACATACTTCTCTGCCACTCCTGACTTATTATATAATACCACAACTCCTCTCTAGGCACCCTGTCATATGCTTTTTCTAAGTCTACAAAAACACAATGCAACTCCTTCTGACCTTCTCTATACTTCTCCATCAACACCGCCAGAGCAAACATCGCATCTTTAGTGCTTTTTCCCAGCATGAAACCATACTGCTGCTCACTAAACATCACCTCCCTTCTTAACCTAGCTTCAACTACTCTTTCACATAATTTCATGCTGTGACTAATCAGTTTTATCCCTCTGTAGTTACTACAGCTCTGCACATCACCCTTATTCTTAAAAATCAGTACCAAAACACTTTGTCTCCACTCCTCAGGCATCCTCACACTTTCCAAGATTTCATTAAATAATCTGGTTAAAAACTCCACTGCCATCTCTCCTAAACACCTTCATGCTTCCACAGGTATGTCATCTGGACCAACAGCCTTTCCATTCTTCATCCTCTTCATAGCTGTCCTTACTTCCTCCTTGCTAATCTGCTGCATTTCTTGATTCACTATCACTGCATCATCCAACCTTCTCTCTCTCTCTCTCTCTCCTTCTCTTCATTCATCATCCTCTCAAAGCACACTTTCCATCGGCTCAATACACTCTCCTCACTTGTGACTACATTTCCATATTAGCCTTTATCACCCTTAACTGCTGTGCATCTTTCCCAGCTCAGTCACTCTGTCTAGCCAATTGGTACAGGTCCTTTTCTCCCTCCTTTGTGTCCAACCTTTTATACAACTCTCCATACACTTTATCCTTAGCCTTCGCCACATCTCTCTTTTCCATATGCCTTCATCTCCTTATACTCCTGTCTACTTTCTTCATCTCTCTGACAATCTCACTTCTTCTTCGCCAACCTCTTTCTCTGTATACTCTCCTGTATTTCCTCGTTCCACCACCAGGTCTCCTTGTCCTCTTTCCTCTGTCCAGATGTCACACCAAGCACCTTTCTAGCTGGCTCCCTTACCAGCTCTGCTGTAGTTACCCAGCTTTTTGGTAACTCTTCACTGCCACCCAGTGCCTGTCTTAACTGTTCCCTGAACTCCACCTCACAATTACCCTTTTTCAACTTCCACTATTTGATCCTTCGAACTGCCCTCACAGTCATCTTTCTTTTCTTGATCACTTCATCCACTGGTAAGCACTGAAATTCTCAATGACTTGGCTTTTAAGCCATGTCTTTGAAGGGATCAGTGGGATGACTTGGCACATATTTTGTTGGGACTTACACACTGTTAAAAGTAATTTGTACAATGTGGGATTCAAACCTATATAAAAGGGAACATATACATTTCCAAACAAGTGATCATTCCTCATTGCCACAGAAGATGTGTTTGTCAGCCACGGTCATTACAGATTTACAGCTTAAATAGTAACTGGTGCTATACTTCAGTTAGACCTACTGTATATGTGTGAAACATTTAAAGGCCCTGGTTTATGCATTCTCAGGTGTGATGCAGGACTTCTGCCTGACAATATGCTGGAAATGGATAAACTTGAATGACTTTAGTAACAGAGTTTGGAGCTATAATATGTATCTCACAATACATTCTGTTTTATAGTTATACTTGGATTATGGGAGAGGTGTAGATGATTGTCAGTAAGCTATTGTGTCCATTAAAAATATGCTACTGCATTTTTTTTATTATATCATTATTACTGTCAAGCTAAACCAGTTGCACACATAATACATATGATACCTACAAACGCATGTGTATGCAAGCAGTAATGATACCTTTCTGTCAATCAGCCTGCTATACATAGTTATTGGTATGCAGTATTACCTTTATAATCAGTGTTGTGAAAATGACAGTGGAGTATGCAAGTAGAATGTGCTGAATATGATCCCTGGCTCATCAGTGCTCTAACTATGAACTCACTGCACTTACACCTTGTGCCACAGATAAAGTTAAACAGCAGCTGTATTTTCCACATTCAGTACTCTCCAGAATGCTGATAGCTGTGCACTGGCTTTGAGCCTGGTTGCATGATGGAAGGTGAACCAAATTAAAATTTTCACTTTTTTCCTTCAGTAGTGAACCCTGTTTGTGCATAGTTGGGCAACTCGCAAATGTAAATATCAATAGTGAACATATATTACTTGTGTAAATCATTGTGTAGTCATTGTGACCCTTTCTCAGTAAAGATAACTACTGTGAGACTCCAACCCCACTTTACCTATGTTCTCTCTATTATAGCTCAACTTATTTACACCTTGTGCCACTGAGACAGTTAAGTAACAGGTGGAATTTCTGCAGTCATTACCATCCATGTTGCTGACCACCATGCAATGCCACTAAGTATGTTTGCGCTTTGTAAGGCAACGAAATTTACATTTTCATGTTTTAAGAAAGTAAGCATGTTTCTGGTATGCCATGCACTGTGCACATGTAAAAAGAAAAAGAAAAAAGGACAAAAAAGGGAAGCAAAGGTTAAACAATTATGCAGCTCTAGATTTGAAGTGACAACCCAACCCCATGTGTAAAAATAAGAAAAAAGGGCTGTAGATGGATTTGAACCATCAGAGCACTACCCTTAGACAACACAGTTGTAGTGGGTTATCTCTCTTTGCCACAGACACAGCTTTGCAATAGCAATCACATAATGTGCATATAAGCAATTAACAGTTCATACCATTGGACATTCACAGTTGATTATACAAGCGTACATAACATATTTAGTGGAATGAGTGATCATGCGTGGTTTCTGAAAATGTTTGAAAAACTGCAGCTCTGCCTTCTGGCTGTATTCTGGAAATCATTCCAGAATCTCTGCATTACTGTCATACATGCAATCTGTAGTGCATATTCACTCATATTTCTTTCAAGATGTGATAGAAATACATGACAGTCAACAACAGTTTTCAGCAACAGCAGGAAACTGTGCTATTATTTCAGGGAGATACACATGAGGTATTTGGTTTTCTCTAAAAACTCACTACAGTTAGTTTCAAACTTTGTAAGTGTATCTTCACTGACATACCCAATTAAGGGTGTCTGTGCATCACTGTGTTTTGTTTCAGACTAATCATCCACAGATGCAAGCCATTATCACTTAACCATGCTGTATAGGTTACATTATGTTTACATCAGCTACACAAAATCAGAAGGTTGGTATTCAGCAATTCTAAGGAGTTCACACCTCATTTGCATCTTCAGAGTGCTCAGAGGGCTGAATCTACACTGAAAGGTAACGGTGAAGCTAGGGAACTTGAAAGAGAGGAGACTGTTTTCAATCATGCTCATTGGTCAATTTGTGGAAGTGTTGGGGTAAGTACACTTTTTGGAATGCTTTTTCTATAGTGGGTATTTCACTTGCACGGGGCAAGTTATTTGGTAAACTGCATAAGAATATATTACAGATGTCAGTCATGTCAGATATTGATGGCATTGTGGGAAACTTACACACATTCTACTTAACTGCATTTACAAGTACCAGTTACTAATTCATGTTCTTACACATGTATTTTTCTATTACAGTTTCACCACTTACCTTGATAGTCCTACAATTACAACTGTTGTCATTCAGGGCTGACTCTGCCTAATAATAGCAGTACACAGCCATTACATAGAGAGGTAAAGGTTGGCAGTGTTGTTTAGCATCAATTTTATTTTAAGTTTGTGCATAGGATAAAGGTGTACATAGGTGTTTAGCACATATGCTACTCATTGTTTCTTGGACAAGGTGAGGGCATATTGTACACACCTATGTCTACCTACAACCACAGCAGCTGAGGTTTCCACCTCTGAATCCTTACCTAGATGTGGATGTGGTGATCTTGCCAATGGTGGTGGAACATTTGTTCCTAGCCCTTGGGGTTCCTACTGAAGCTATTTTCAAAAGATGATATTGTGTAGGATAACACAGACTGTGATAATTTCAGCACAAGTACTGGAATCGTACTGCACAGCCCCCCTGATGTATCAAGGTACTGAAACCCTGACTTCAACAGCCCAAACACATGGTCTGTGATATTTCTTCTTCTTTGAGCATGAGTCTCATTATCAGCCATGGTTCAAGTGCATAACCTGCACCCCTAATAAATGGCCTTGTGGCACATCACCCCTGGAAAACCTCAGGTATAGCTGTGAGGTGTGCCAGATATGGGAGTCATGGTGACTGCCAGGGTTGCCAGCATACACAATCAGGATAATTACCCTAGCATTACACTTGATCTGGCAGTTCATAGGATCATAGGAGTATACTAGGCTAGAGACCCAAAGGTCATTTCAAGCCTAGCCATTTCATCCCAATGTAATACCACAAATACGGTATTCAGTTCCCAGGATTGCATTTAGTAATGACTGCTCATGTCCAGAAGAGTTGTGGGCACTATCCCAGGTAAGAATTTATGGTGCCCCATCCACTCGTCCAGGTTCCATTTGAACAGTGTCATAGAGGTGCTCTGTTCTACATGAATTGTTAGCCTATTCCAAAGACATGGCAGTCGCTGGGAGACAAATCTGTCCCTCTAGCCTGTCATATTTAAGTAATATTTAAGTTGCAGGCCATATGTAGGTCCCTGGAATGGGTAGCTCTAGTCCTGGATGTGCAGCAAGTTCATTAGGTTTGGGTCTGAGATTGGTCTGTAAGCCAGGCATAAGTCTCCCCTAAAAAGTCTGTATGAGACAGAGTATAGTGACAGGGACTTTAGTTAGTCTGTGTAAGACACATGCTGGAGTCCCTTGATCTTCTTTGCTAAAAACCAATGAGGTCTGTCCAATTGTTGCAGGTGCTTTGTATGGTACATGCCAAATGGGGCATTATACTCAATTATGGGCCTGATTAGTTCTGACTATAGAGGGGTTATAACATCCTTTGCTCTCAAGGTGATGCCTTTACTAATCAAGTCTTCCTTACTACAATAGACACATGGTGGTCAAAGCTAAAGTTGCAGTCAGCTTGTGATCCCAGATCCCTTACCACTTCATAGGTATTTAGCATATTGTTGTTGATTTCATAGTGTGAAGGGACATTGTTTTTGCTGAACTGAATGATGAGGCATTTCTTTGCATTCAGTTTGAGACCATGACTAAGACACCAGTCGTTTGTCTGCACAAGACCCTCCTGAGGTGTACTGACATAATTTGGGGATTCAATAATTGTACCTAGCTTGCACAACCCTTTAGTTTTGGCCTGAACTTCTGAGAAGTATATATCAAACAGTAGTCGGCCCAGCACTGACCCTTGTGGCATCCCGCTGGTGATAGGTCTGCTGGCTGATGTGGAATTGCCCACTTTGATAGTGTGTGTGTCTGGTTTGTGAGCCAGTTAGCAACCCATCTTACAACAAAGGGGTTTACACTCAGTTTGATAAGTTTATCAGTAATGGTTGAGTGTAGGATTGTGTTGAAAGCCTTTGCCAAGTCGAGTTATGCTTTGTGCACAGATTTGCCCTTGTCAATGGGCTGGTCACATTTTCAAAGAAATCCACCAGATTTAACAGGCAGGATCTGCCATTAATGAAGCCAAATTTGGTTGGATCCATGGTTTGAAGGTCGCCTTTGTCTTTATTTATGACATCCATAATGATACATTCCATGGCCTTACAGATGAGGGTGATCAGGCTTATGGGTCTATAATTCCCTGGGTCTGTTGCTAGGCCACCTTTGTGGAGGGGAACAACTGTTGCTGTTCTCCATTCCACCAGAATAAAGCCTGTGGTTAGGCTATGATTGAAAAGGGTACTTAATGGTGATGCTAGCTCATGTTTTAGACCATTTAGAAGACAACGTGGGATGCCATCTGGTCACATAGAGGCTGTGCATTTTGCCTTGGACAAGGCTTTAATGACCTGCTCTTCAGATATATAGAGAGGAGGGGGAGTTTGCGGCAAGTTTTGTGAAAAGTCTTGAAGGGAGTGAAATTTTCACCAAACCGATCTGCTAGCAGGTTTGCTATCTATGTGGGGTAAATATGTGTGATACCGTTAGTTACTAGTTCTGCACATGCTTGGGTCCTACCTTTTAGGCTATGTATGTAGCAATAAAAGGCCATATGGTTATCCTTGGTGGTGCTTGCTAAGTTTTTCTCAAAGATGTCCTTAGAGCAGGAGTGTCCAACATACGGCCCGCGGGCCAGAATCCGGCCCGCCATAGGTTTCTATCTGGCCCGCGAAGCTTCTCTGATTTTGTAAAAATTCAACAGACAGCTGCCATTGTAACACAACTATCAGGTTTGCTGGTCGTTGATAATCCACGAAGATCACAGTCTGTCTTGCCGCATGGCATCTGAAAGAACTAATTTTTTACTAATAGAATAACCAAAAATAGAAAATTCACCGCCAGCCAACCAAGCAAATGCTCCATAGCTAAGCTTTCTAAAAACAAGTGTTTTGTTCACCAGTAAAAAATGGATGGATCTGATGAAGCTTTGTAAGCGAAAGCGCACTCATCTATTTTTTACTGGTGAATAAAACAGAATTTTATAAGAGTTTCCTGCTTTTGCTCCATTCTCATTGTTGTGGGCACTAATTTTTACTAATACTCAGGTTAGGTGTATTTTACATCATCCTCCCAGCTCTAATTTTCTACCATTGTTGACTTGTGACATAATGTATCACGTGCAGGCGAGTTTAAAGTTGTAATGGCGGTGCCGGCACATAAAAAACGGAAAATTGATGTTGAAAATCGCTCGTTCAAATGTTCATGGATGGAAGACTTTTTCGTGATCGAACATCTTGGTAGCGTTTTGTGCTTGATTTGCCAAGAAACTATCGCTGTTTCAAAGGAATACAACATCAAGCGACATTATAGTACGAAACATGCAAGTAAATTTGATAGCGTGGTTGGTCAAGCCAGGACTGATCGAATCAACTCGTTGAAACAAAGTATTGCTGGTCAGCAGTCTTTCTTCAAAGTAGCCAAAAACAGTTCGGAAGCAGAAACAAGGGTTAGCTTTTTAATTGCAGAGACTATTGCCAAGAAAGGAAAACCGTTTTCAGATGGGTAGTTCGTGAAGGATTGCTTGCAAATATTTACGGATGTGGTCTTCCCAGATAAGAAGTCTTTCGTGGAAAATGTCAGTCTTTCTCACCAAACTGTTTCAAGAAGAGTTGACGACATGGCAGCTAATATTGAAGACACATTGATCCAGAGACTCAGCGGTTGTGAGTTCTACAGCTTAGCTCTTGATGAGAGCATGGACATAAGTGACACCGCTCAACTGGCTATATTTGTAAGAGAGGTTAAGAAAACGTTTGTTGTCGTCGAAGAATTGTTGGATATTTGTCCAATGAAGGGCACCACAAAAGTAAATCAGGTAATTGAGAAATTCCAGCTTTCTATGAACAAACTGATTGGCATTACGACAGATGGGGCTCCTGCCATGACAGGGAAGCATAACGGATTTGTAACGTTGTTGGCCAAATCAGTGCCTCACGAAATCATTGCACACCATTGCATTATTCATCAAGAAAACCTGTTTGCCAAGACCCTTGAAATGAAGCACGTGATGGAAAAAGTTGTATCAGCTGTCAACTTCATCAGGTCCCGAGGTCTCAATCACAGGAAGTTTAAATCCTTTCTGGAGGAAGTGGGCTCAGATCATGATGATGTTGTTTACTTCTGCCAAGTTCACTGGCTTAGCAAGTCATCGACATTATTCAGATTCTGGAGTCTACGTGATGAAATAAAGACATTCATGACAAACAAAGGAAAAGATGTATGTTTCTTGGATGATGACTCATGGTTGAACGACTTGGCGTTTCTAGTCGACATGATGAAATTCATGACTGAGATGAACGTCAGACTTCAAGGAAAGGACCAGCTGGTGCACAAGTTGTAAGAACATGTTGTGACGTTCATTCAGAAGTTGAAGCTAATTCAGTCACAGCTTGTTCTGAAGAAGGTTGTACATTGCCCAGTCCTTTCGTCGAGGCCTACGGACACAGTACAACATGAGAAGTACTCTGAATTAGCTGCCAAACTTGATGATGATTTCGAGCAAAGGTTCCAGGATTTCAGAAGGCACATTGACACAATGAAGCTAACCAGTAATCCATTTTCAGTTGATCCCACGGATGTTGCTGATAAATACCAGCTGGAACTCATTGACATTCAGAATGACAGTGACTTGAAAATAGCTTTCGCTGAGCATGATCTGCTGAACTTTTACCGCCACTATGTATCATCAGACAATTATACCAATCTCTCACAGGACGCCAGGAAGTTCACTGCTCTGTTCAGAAGCACCTACTGTTGTGAACAACTGTTTTCTAGAATGAAAATCACGAAATCGAAGTCAAGATCTCTGCTTACAGACCAACATTTGGCAGCATCATTGCGCATTGCAACTTCTACTGTTGGAGCAGACATAGACTACCTGTGCAAACAAAAGCAGTGCCAGATTTCACATTAAATTTTTTATTAAACTGATCATAAGCATAAACTTATAAGTTTCAATAGTCAATACTGTCTCTTATAGCTTAAATGTTGCATAAAGAGGAATTTTGTGTTTTATTGTTTTTTTGGTTGTGAAATTGCTAATCCAGCCCGCAACTAGTTTAAAATTTGTACACTTGGCCCTCCGGTCAAAAAGGTTGGACACCCCATGCCTTAGAGGATTTGACATGTTGTCTTATTAGCCTGTTGAGGCTGAGGAGGGTGCTTTTCCATTGTTGGGGCCTCATCTTTGTTTTCTTGGACAGCAACTTTTTGCGTTTATTGTAAAGTTTGTTGATGCTGGATGTCCACCATAGTGGCTTGCTTTTACTTAGGGCTCTGGCTTTGATTCTTTCTGGTATAGATGATTCTATACACTTATGCAACTGATTGTACAAGGCATTAGTGTAAGCTTTGGTGTAGTTACCACCTCCAGCTAGGGGTGAGGCTTGAAATGCATTTATACCTTCATTTTGGAGGGTATAGTTTGCCTTGGTGAAGTTTTCTAGTCTGACTTCACCCTTTATGAGTTCTGATATTAGTGCCAGCTCGAAGGTGACTTATTTGTGGTCAGAGTTAACTAATGAGGGTCCGATGGTTGTGACAGCACATCTGTTTGTCATGTTAGTGAGAACCAGCTCTAGTATGTCTGTTCCTCTTTTTTGGGTATGATCAATTCGTTCCATGGCATTTGAGTTAGCAAAGTCAAGGAACTTTTGCACTAGTGCGTTAGGGCTAGAGTAGGTTTCCCAGTTGATGGTGGGATAATTGAAATCCCCCATAACCAGAATGTTCGGGAATATTTGGATTGACTCCAGTTTGGTCAAGTAGGCTTCATGCACATCATGACCCATGGAGGGGTATCTATAACTGGCTATGACTTGAATGGGGGTCTTACCCACAGCAACTTGAACTTGGAGTAACTCCATGGAGTTGTTCAGTCTAACTAGATGGGAGGTAAATGTATATCTAATATAGATAGAAACACCGCCTCCTTTGGTTCTTACACATTCATTTTGTGCTCTGAAGGTGTGAAAGGCATTGTAGCCTTGTAAGGCTGGGGTATTCTCTGAAGCCTTGAACCAGGTTTCTGTGATTGCACAGACATCTACATCTTCCAGTGAATGAAGTGCTTCCAGGGTGTGAAGTTTTTGGTTTAGGCTCCTAGCATTTAGCAGCATAATTCTTATTATGTTATGATTGACACATTTCATGTTGGTGAGTTTGTTTTCAAGACCTTGTCTCAAAAAGGCACAATGAGGAGGCAAGAGCCTTTGCCAGTAGCCAAATGCCTAGTAGTGCCAGGTACAAGCCATATCTGGCAAAGCACCAATGTTTGTCGACCATGACATACCAGGCTGACAGAAACTGGATCCCCTTGGAATGATATCAAAAACTAAGACAATTATTGAAATCAGTCATTTTTTGTTTATACTGTGGCATCATTCTAGGTGAGGGTAGTATACTGCTCAGTCATGTATCTCTTGATATAATCCAATGAGGTACATCTCAGGTTGTTCACCCCAACATGAACTATGACAAAGTCATAATGTTACTTGTTGTTGACAGTCCTAAGTGCATGCATGATCTGATGAATCCTGGCACCAGAGAGGCAGCTGACCCTTAATGGAGTGGAACCCCTTTCTTTTTATGTAAACCCTTCCCTGTTCCCTGTGTGGTGTTTTAATCTCAATGTGCATGCAGTCTATGGCACCCAAGGAAAGTGTGCTATGGGACAGAATTCATGCATAGTTCTAGTGCTGTCCTCAAGGGTAGGGGAAAATATATATAGTCACTGGCATGTTGTAGCATGGCATTCAGGAATTGGTGTATGATCCTAGATGTTGATGCCTGTGACACCCCCAGCGTGTCCCCTGTGGATCATTTAAAGGTTCCTGTCACTAATATTCTAAGTGCTACACATAGCTTGGTCTCCACAGGTATTAGTTCCCTTAGGTTTGCCCTTGCTCTCGGGTGTGGATGACAAAGGTTGCAGAGTTCCTGCAGTGTGCCTCTACTGACCATCTAGCACTCTACTATTTCCACCTCAAGCAGACCATGACAATTTAAATGGTGTCCAAATACCCTTCCCATCCTTGCCTGAGGTCTATCATCATTATCAGCAGCATAGACTTGTGCCTGTTGCACATACACATGTAGACCAGCAGCAGCAGTTCCTAACATTCTTTCCCACTAGTGTAGATCCCGTGGATGTATGCCATTAGGTTTTGGAATACAAGACAAAAGGCTTCATTAAGTATACACAATTGCTTTATAGCTTTTTAATTAGCTCCTCCATCTTGAATCTGTTGATTAGCATACAGTTCACCTGCTTATATAGTAATTAGCATGCCATGATGTTTACCGTGTTTGCATTCTGAATACAAATCAGTCCACTATCATGTGCACGTTGCTGTGTGATGTGCACACCGTTTCAGTGAGATGTATAGGGTTTATTGAATCCTGCCCATTCTATTGTGTATAGGTTCTTATTTCAATGTTAGAATTTGCTCTTTCATTAGCTATTCTTGTTTCATCATGCAATATCTTAGTATTTCAAATTACTGTTAATAAGATTTGCAGATTTATTTTATCTATGACCACAGAGAGAGAATCAGTATACCTCACTGCAGATAATAGCAGGTTCCATGTCTCAGTTTGGTCTGCTTACCTACTTAATACTTTATTTTCAAACTACTGATAACTGAAAGTTGTCTCTCCAAGACATAAACTTAACACAAATAGTGCCATAGCATGTGTCAGACCTTTTGTAATCTGATCATTGAGTAAACTGCCTTCGGTTTGACAGGGCTAGCAATATATAGCACTCTGTCTCTCTGCAGATGTCAGATGCATTTCTACCATGACAATGTTCACCTTTTCTCGTACCCACCAATGGCTTCAATGGACAGTGTTTGTGAAGAGAATCTAGATGTTGATCTGCCCTATTTTAAAACAACTTGCCTCCTGCTGTGTTTGCACCTTCTGATATACTTTGTAAATGTGTCTGTTTCAGATTGCTTAAGACAATATCTTAGTAATGTTTCAGGACTAATGTACTTTGCATTGTTCTTTGTCCACAGCCTTACTTCATATGCTAAGATGAATATCTGTTTTACTGCAACATTCCCATGGGTCATGACTAAGAATGGTTGTAAGAGCAACCCACATCGCTGCTTCACAAATAAATATTATATATATATATATTATATATATTAAATATAATGAAGTGTTATAACACACAAAGCATATTCAGGTAGCCCAATTAGCTTCAAATACATGCATATCCATTTATCTCTTATATACATACATACAAATATAAATATAAATGCAGAAATGTGTTTATATGTCTAAGTGACCTCTTTTAGAGGATCTAGGTAAGAAGAAAATGTAGTGAGGGGATGACGGGATGTTGACACTTACTAACATGATGTCAACAACAGGAACAGGAAACTATTGGTAGCTCATAGCTAGTGGTGAGGGTTCATTAGGCCATACTTTTCAGCCCTCTAGGGAGTGTGAGATGACAAGCAGAAACATTACCTGCAGAACACCTGGCGAAGCAGTAACCTGTGACCTTATCATGCAGATTTAAAATCTTTATCATCTACTTCCACTGGCATAAAATGTTCCCAAATGAAGCCCTAAAGAGAACAAAAAATGAAGTTTATTTACTCATGTATTTATTTATTTCTCTCTTAAACAGGTAAATAGACTAGTCCTGAACACTAGACCATTTTCAGCCATGAGCTGGGCCAAATGGCAACAACAAATACACAACATTATCAATATGAACACGAGCAAATGATGTAAATACATGGTACTAAACTAGATAGATACATAGTTATTAGATCAGCATTTCATTTACCTTCAAGAAGTATAAACTGGTAATGATGATGAGGATTACAATTATTCACCAATATATGCTCTAATAAAACAAATGTTTACAGATTTTCAAAATGTTATCAGTAGTTGTGGATTGAGCTCCTGAGGGCATATACGTATATACTGTGGAGTATTTTCAAATGGGGCAGAACTAGGATCTGTTGGACAATTGTAATTATATCTATCTGCAAGGTGAGTTTTGGAAATACTGGAAGACTGGTGCTACTTTGCACATTTATGGCAAAGCATTCCAGATACTAGGAAAAACTTTACTAAATGCTTTTTCAGGGGCAACTAAGGTAAATGGGTGTCTTTGCAACTGGAAGGTATCCTGGCTTTTCAAATTGTAACTGGAATTTCTAAAAAAAAAAAAAGAGCTTATTTCTAAGCAGAGGGCAATACCTGTCATTTGTCAGTTTGAAGATAGGGTTACAAAGTAGGAAATTAGCCTAAGCCTCCATTGGTATCCACTTAGTTTTCTACAAAGTAACATAATGATGCTGATAATTATAGGCCGGGTATATAAATCTCATATCTTAGTCTCTGCAGTTTATAGCATAGCTATATTTTGTGAGGAATGGAGTCTTATAACAGGGAAAGCTTATTCACATATTAGTAACAATTTGTTGATTGCAGTTGTGCAATTAGCCTCAAAGGATAAAAGATGAGATATTCTGTATGACACTTGGTTAAGTAATTTAATAATTTATTGTTCTGTGTGCTTGGCAAAGGTCAGTGTTTGGCTCAGGTAATACCCAAATACTTTTGAGTGATGGTGCAGGGTATGGTAGAGTTATCTGTATCCTTAATTATCGATGATATAGTATCTGCCAGTTTTTTACATGTCCCAGACATCAAAACCATTAATTTGATAGCATTAATAGTTAATATGTTTCTATACACCAAACAGCAGAGATGCATTTTGTAGACCTCAGTTAAGTTGATTGGATTTATGTGGGCTTTCAGTTTTATTAAGTCCATCACTGTACAACATTTGATCTCTGATGGGTAAACAGCATTGCAAATCATGGACAAGTTATTAATAAAAGGTGAGAACAAAAGTGGTCCAAGTATAGATCCCTGTGGTACACCTTTTGAGGTAGTACCAAGGTCTGAGCTTTTATTATTTGTGTGAACTATAAAAGTTCTATGAGACAAGTATCTATCTGATAACTGCAATACTGCATGAGCAAAACCAATGTCTTTAGTTGTGATAAACATTTCAAATGCTCTTTTCATGTCTAAAACTATGCTCCCATCAGGTCACCTTTTTCCATAATATGATAGATCTGGTCAATTAGCTTGCACTAGGCAATGATGGTACTGTGTTTGGGTCTGAAGCCATGTTGTCTGTCTATAAGAATATTACATCCAAGATTTGATCATATACCAGTTTCTCAAGTATTTTACCAGTGGACAAACATTCGCAAAGGGCCTATAATCATTAACTGAGGTAGGATGAGTTAGTTCATGTCAATCTATTATAAGATTAAGTAGGACATTTTTTTGCTCTTAGGAAGAGGGTGAAAATGTGAGTTTGAGGCCCTGCTATAATAAACTGGACAACTTCCAGCAGACTTGGATGAAGGTAGTAAAAGTGTAGCTTGTAGTTATAAGGTAAATAAATTGCCTGGCAAATTTTTAACTGGTTGTCTGGTACTGGTATTAAACAGAAAGGGTGGATAGTTTAGATACTGGAACTGGAGAGTGGTAGTGTGGGGGATCTACAATAAATGCTTTATTTGGCAGTGCAGGATGTGAAGAAATGTGACCCCTAAGATCATTTAAGTTGTCCAGTATGCATGATTTTTTGCTGTGCCCTTTGGGAAATACTTTTCAAGTGATGATTTTGTTTAGTAGATTACCAGAATAGTCTGGAATTTCCAAGTCAATATTCTTGACTGTGCCTAAGGAAAGTTGCTTTTATGGCAATAGTGGCAATTACTATATCTCTCTTCATTTTAAGAAATATCCTATATTTATTTATTTATTTTATTTTATTTAATGTTTGGTAACCGGGAAAGTCTGACTGGGCACAGGTCGTCTTTCAGTGGAGGCTCAGGGGGGAAAAGCCCCAAACAGAATAAAGATTGTTACAAATTAATTATACAATACATAAGCTCATACAGTAGTGGAATATACAAGGATAATAAGGTATAAATAGTAACATTCAAGAACAGATAGAAACAGTTGACTATACAAGAGATGGATGGTGGAAATTAGTTATAGATAGGTATGGTTAACTAAGAGAAAAATAAACTTAGATTAGGATGTAGTAGAGAAGTTCAGAAAGAAGGGAAGGATAAGGCACAGACAGCCAGACAATGGAACTACAAAGAGAGTGTAGGAGAGGAATTAGAAGAGAAGGAAAGACTCCTATCAGGTTGAGTGAATAAAGATCAATAGTAAGGTGTAGTAAAGGAAAGCCTATAAAGATGGCAGGAAGGAATCAGCCAAATGTAAGGCAGGAGCACAGCCAAGAATTAGATAGGTGAGATTTGAGGAGAAATTTGAACTGTAGGTGATTTGGGGTGGTAAGTATGTTTTGGGAGATTGAGTTCCATGTTCTGGTAATACAGTTGGAGTAAACAGAATCACAAGAAAAGTTGTTTGCTTTTGAGACTTGTAAGAAGAATTTGTCAGAACATCTAACTAGTCTTTTATTAGATTGGGGTTGAAGTAGATTACGAAGTGCAGGACACCTGTCTGGGAGGTAAGGTATGCCATGGGCCATAGTGATTTGGGTGTATGTGAGGTAATTGGAGAGCTCAAGCTAGTTTAGATGTGATATAGCAATACAGTGACGGGATCTATGAGGAGAGTTGATGGAGAATCTGGCAGTTTTGCTGTACTGGGCATCTAGTTTTCTCAGGTCTGTTTTGTACAGGTTGGTAAGAATGGGTA
>NC_056744.1:1217204856-1217379856 GCF_019279795.1 Protopterus annectens
AAGGTTCGAGGGTAAGGTTGGATGGAAGTGAATTCCAAGTTTTACCAATGACGTCGGCAAACAGGGAGTCACCGGCTGAGTTAAAGGCTTTGTGGGTTTGGACCAACAGTTTATTTGATGATCGTAGTTGCCTTGAATTATTGTATGGCTTTATGATATTTTTGAATGCTGGAGTATTTTCATGGTGGTACAGAATTTTGTATGCTGCTGTAAGCTGATTGAACAGAAGTAGGCTAGGCAGTTCTAGCTGCCCGCGAAGACTGAGGTTTTGACAGTGACGTGTCCTATATGTTGAGCCTATGGCAAATCTGGCAATACGGTTGTACCAGTGAGAGAGCTCACTAAGTTCAGCTTTGCTCAAATTGGAGAGTATGGGGGAGGCATATAGAAGGGTAGAGAGTAGGTGTGAGCGGGCGATTGCAGTCCTAGCTAATGGAGTTAGAAAAGGTTAGCTTCTATATAATGAGCCAAGCTTTTGTTAGTTTAGGATGACGTAAGATAAATCATATATTCACAAAAAGCTAGGAACTGAGTTAAAGAGAAACAATTACAGGGTTTATATAATTACCTTTTAACTGAGTGAGTGCATTTGTTTTTCTTATATCCTTTTCAGCCATGACATGGGCCACAAAGACAAGTACAATAAATACATTTTGGTGTAAACAGTGAATCATTTTATATTCCACAAAGACAAGTGCAATAAATGACATGGATATTTCAGTATAACCAATAAATCATCATATTTTTAGGAGCCAGGAAGTAACTAAAATACCTGAATGAACCCATGCAAACATGAGAAGAACATGAAAAACTCTACAAAGATAGTTAACAGAGATCATGACTGAACCCTGGAGCAGGTGAGCAGAGATCTGACTACTAAACAACTATGCTGTCCTAATCAAACACGAGAGAAGGAGATACTGGAATGATTGCAGACATACTGCAGTACAGAATGAAGTGGTTTGTGTGGTCAGGTTTTATGAATCTTTGAAGTTTTATTACAGGAAAACTTTTTAGAGATATTGTAAGGGTAATATGGCCAGATTATAGATTCTGGGTTGGAAATCAGAAAAAAAAACTTTTACTTTGCTTCAAGAGATACTTAAACCATTTAGTACAAATAAAGATGACTGACAGTGATTCAAAAATGTAACTGAGCTCACAGGCAGCTGCTGGCCTCTCCCTGTATTCCACTTCTGCTGAGCTTTCATACCAGCCTAAGGAAGTGAATCAGAGAAACAAAGCTGAGTTTCAGGTCAAGCTTCCTTGTGGCCCACTATTGCAGGATATGATTTTCTGGTCCACATCTCACTTTCATGCATAAAGGGTTAACAAGACAAACTAGGCATGTTGTTAGTTATAAATTGCATTATAAAAGCTGCAGCAAGTTTAAGAATCACACATGTACTATTTTATTTCATAATACATACCGGCATAAAGCAAGCTAAGCATGAAATAACTACCTTAATCACCTTCCAGATTTGTGCACAAGTGACCTGCATTGGTAACCCACTTTTTAAATCACAACTTGAGATTAAGCTCATACTGAGCTGCTTGCTGCTTCATAAGGTTGATCTTCTTAGCAAACTTTCTGAATCCCTCTAATAATTCTATGATGGATATAAATGAATGACTAAATCCATGAATGAATGAATGAATGAAAATTCCGCAGGCAGTATATGTTCTTTGACTAGGAAATGGTATTGTCCTTTTGCAAAGAAGTGAATTTAATGCAGATACAAAGTATTAAACATATGCTGCATAGTCATGATTTATATATTTATTTAAATTTGTTAACCAAGGTAGAACACTGATCAGAGGACCAATTTTAAGCTCAGGACAGAGATAAACAAAACAGATTTGTAAACAACTTCAAAGTGAAAAAAGAACATTAAACGGTATGGATTGACAGCATTTTTATTTATTTATATGTTCTTGACCATGTTAGTCAGTATAGATCGACAGTATTTTTATTTATTTATATGTTGTTGAGGCAAGCGGACTGTGTTCAGCAGACACTCAAGTTGTTACTCATATTGACTTTTTTCCAGGATGCTGAGGAAATTCCATGAGTCTTTCTGATAAGTGCCATGGGAGTTTTTACATCAACCTGAGCTACCAGCAACTCATGCAAATGGGGCCTCACATTTAATGCCCAATTTAAAGAATAGCACACTTAGGATCTCATCACCCTCTTTATGCTGCACTGCAGTGGAAGCATTGGAAAAATGAGTCCGAGCACCCAAGGTGGGAGAATAATCCACAGTCTTCTGCTCTTCTAATATCAAAGGCAAGTGTGGTACCTGCTGAACCACTAAGTACACTGTATTTACAATACAGTAGATAATAAAGGCTGTTAGATAAAGGTATTCTTTGGGATATCAAAACACACAAAAAAGGAGAAGGAGTACAGCAAGTTTGATACAACATAACGATGTAAGAACTAAGATGATACAGATTTAACTGCCATATACATTAATGGATGCAGAGGGAGGGAGGGTGAATTAAAATAGTTATTTGCTTAAGAAGCAAATAAACAGTTTTGTATAATTTTAGTACACAATTGCATGAAATTTGAATCTGAGTGACAAAAAGTGATTTAAAGAGCAAAAGGCATCATTATATTTCGACTATGTATTGATGACTTGCACAGATCATGATACAGGGCTGGATTTATGAATGGCTAATTTCCGCACTGCTATTGTGTATGTGTGTTATCCCATGATGCACATATGATTGCATCCTACTTTGTACAGCCAAACAAAGGTAAACAGAGTATAATAATGAAAGCATGAGCAGCTGAACTACATGCTAACTAACCAATCCAAGATGGTGGAGGCATTCGGGAAGCTGCAAATTAACTGTGTAGAGATGTTGTAGCCATTTACCATGAATACCAAACCTTACTGGAAGCCACCACCACACTTAGATAAAAATCAATGTTAGGAACTGCTGCTGCTCTCTTGCATACATATGTGCAACAGGCTCAACTCTATGCAGCTGCAGCTGCTGATAGACCTCATTTAATGAGAAGAAGAGTGTTCAGACCCCGTTTAATATATAATGGATTGCATGACATTGAAATAGTATATTGATACAGGATTGATAGGGAAACATTAAAGGAATTTTGCAACCTTTACCACCCCCACCTCAGACCCAGAGGAAATCGAGGAGAACCTATACTAGTGGAAACTAAGGTATGTGCAGCACTAAGGATATCGGCTACTGGTACATTCCAGAGACCCAGATGGGATATACAAGGAGTGTCACAGGCCTCAGCCTTTAGAATATTTCACCAATATCTTAATACTATGCTACAATATGCAAGGGAGTACATCTATTTTCCACCTACACCAGAGCAGATGGCAAGAACAATGCAGGAATTGTATGCTGTAGCACACTTCCCTAAAGTCTTGGAGGCCATAGACTGTACTCACATAAAAATAAAAGCCACACCTGGTGAACACAGATGGACATAAATCAACAGGAAGGGGTTCCACTCAATCAACTTCCAGGTTGTCTGTAATGCCCAGGGGATCATCCTCAATATCTTTGCAGGCAATCAAGGTAGTTAATATGACTAGCTTATATGGCATAGCTCGCAGCTGTACACAATTTTGCTATGGGGTGATATTCCACAAGGCCACCTCCTGGGTGATGAAGGTTATACACTGGAATTGCGGCTCATGACATCCATCAGAAATGTACACACACGTGCATGCACACACACACACACACACACACACACACACACACACACACACACACACACACACACACACACACACACACAGAAGAAGAATACAACAATGCCCATGCTCAAACTATAAAAATTATCAAGAGTGTGTTTGGCATGCTGAAGTCATTGTTCCACTGTCTAGACACATCAGGGGGAGACCTGCAGTATGATCCAGGCACCTGTGCAGAAATTCTCACAGTCTGTGTCATGTTGCACAATTTCATCTTGAGGAAACAGCTGCAATAGGGACAGCAAGGGCCAGGACCACACATTCCTGGGCCACAGGCAGGGGCAGTACCTCCAGCACACACAGACAATGATTCTGAGGGAAAGCCTCCAGCTGCAGAGGTAGCCAGCAGACGTAGTCATGCACAATATGTCCTCACTCTAGCTAAGAGGTAAAGGATAGCACACAAATTCACCACTTAAGACTCAAAGGCTAGCACACACACTCAGCAGCTAAGAAGAAAATGATAGTACACACACACTCACCAGTGAAGGAATACACATATCCTAAGCTCATACAAATATTAAGAGTTATGCCATCCAATGTCCACAAACGTTTCTTACCCATGTAATATCTGTGTACACATAGCATCAGACAGACATATCCCCAAAGCACGACTCATATCTGCAGTAATGTCAGGGTAGGTGTGGAACCGGCAGTATATGAAAAAATGTGTAAGGAGATAAACTACCCATGTACTATCAGTCTCATAGCTATCCACTCTGTGCATCAGACATATATGCAACCCTAAGTCAAACCAAAATGAACAAAGTCTATGGCACAGTTATCATTCACACAGGGTGGGAAGTACAGTAGTCCAAGGGTGGCACCAAAGACACGTGGATGCTGGCCCTCCCACAGCAAATGTACCTTCAAAGAAACTGCATGATTCAATGTGTCACTCATCCTATCCAAGGAGTCATCCATAGAGTTGAGCAGTTATGCAATAGCACATGATGACACAATACTGTGAAGTAACCATACTAACTTGGACAACACAGCAATAACTGGCATATGTGCAGTATACCAGCAGTGAATTTTTAAAATTGCATATATCGCAAAAATCATTTTTCCATTGCATATTGAAATACATTCAAATACGAACATGTAAGCAGTTTGCATAGAGAACAAACATAACTTATGAAATAGTACAGTCATTTGTAGAATAATCTCCTGCAAGTAAGTATCAGCAATGCTCTGCCTGCATCCATTCAGCCTCCCCTCCTTCCACTTCCATAGCTACACCATTACTTTTTTATAGTGTTGATTCAGCCCTCTGAGCACTGTGAAGATGCAAATGAGGTATGAAATCATTAGCATTCCTGAATACCAAAGAAATCACTTGGTGTAGGGGATGCAAACATGCTGTAAGTAGCTACATGACTGCATGCACATGCCCTAGGACTGCAGGTAGGAACAATGACAATTGCTAGCTGCTAATGGCTTGTAAGTGTTACTGATTGCTCTCACTAAAACAAGCAATACTGAAGTGACTGTTCTTTCTGAAGTATTTGTATCATGCAGAGTGCACTTAAAGGGAGCTATAAGAACAACCTTAACTACACTGATATCCTTGTTCCAAGAGCACACTGTCCATAGTCTGCTTAAAATCTGTCTAAAATGCTAGTCAGCTATATTACACCTCAAATTAAAGATGGAAATAAATGGCCATGACATTGCATTTCTGTAGTTAAACTGAGAGGAAGGGAAGTTGCTCAGAAAATAAAGAGAAGCAAAAGCTGGCAGTGTGCGCAACCTGACATTAAAATGGTATGTGCTATAATTAGTGTAAAGTATCATATTGATCTAGACGTTCAAGTAAATGATAAAGGAAAAATTTTTGGTCCCGTGTTGGTGGCACAGAGGGATAAAAACACAACAGAGTGTGGTGCGATTGCACTGAGCTCTGGGATCATTTCCAGATAGTGTGGTGTCTGACAGAGTTAATACATTTGTTCTGAGCATATGATTAGGTTTTATCACACACAGATCTGGAAACTTCACAATCCTGCCTTTTCAATATTATTCCGTGATCTTTGTTAATACTATCGATTTTTTTTCTTCTTTTTTTTTTTTTTGCTCCTCATTTGCATGGGTTTTTGCAAAGCGCACTGATAACCTGCCAGCATTTCAAAGCAGTGAACAAGAGTCCACTGCCCAAGGTGCAAACTGAGAAATTTAATTTGTCATGCCATCAGTAGGGCATTTGAGACTGGCACAGGTACACTTTGCTACAACAGAAACAAGCCACTCAAGAAAAGTAAAATAAATAAAACCACAGCCACAGGAACCAATAAACTTTGATTTATTCACCTCTAGTGCCTCACCTAAAATCCTTCAATGGAGTAAAGAATGATACAAAAACAGCCTGCTTAAATACACACAAAATGAATCCTAAATACACAACACATTAATTAATTAAATACTTCCAGTTACATTCCTGATTTGACCCTGTAGGAGCTAAAGTATTGTATTTCAAAATATAAAGTGCTTCCTTATGCAACAATTTTTCTTTAAAAGCAATCAATGTTCTCATTTTTGGCTTAACTTGTTCCAAAACACAGCCTCTAAGTAAAGCAACATTATTTTGGTGAAAATTGTTAAAAATGCTCTGCTAAAGGGCTTTCCAAATAGACTTTTTTATGTCTCTGATGTGTTCTTGAAGCATAACTTTAAAAGATCTCTTCATTTCTCCAATATAAAACAAATCACAAGGACAGCATAAAACATAAATAACTCCTTCTGTATTGCAATTAAATTGGTAAGCAGGTTTAAAATTAACACTCTGAACAGCTTTAAGAGAAGAAAATCTACATTGCATCTGAGCATTAGTGTAGCACACAAGTTAATTGAAATGAACTTAAAGAAACAAGAAAGAGAATGCAAGGTTCGAATCCAGTTTGAAGCCCCATGCTGCAAGGAATATTTGCTGCAGATGTGAAAATACAGCTTGTATTTTGTTGTGCGTAATATAAATTCTTATAGACATTTTTGTGCCTGTGTAATTTCTGCACTGCTTAGTGGAGCACAAACAGGGCTCACACGGGAAGGAAAGAGTGTTAGTTTTGGCACAAATGTACAGTATTTCTAATGCCTGAGTGACGTGCACATACTCTAAACTTGTTTTTGTGCCAAAAGTTGTAAATGTAGTGACTTTGGCTCCTTAACATAGTTTCTCTGGGGATTAAATCCATACAGTGTGAAGGGAATGTGGAAATTATTACAACGGATGTATGGCCTACTTTAATCAGAACACCATATATATTTTTCCTGTTTCTTGCCTTGTGCAGTTGTTTGCTGCTGAGTGGAATGCAGTCAAGCATACCTGCTTAAGGAAAAAACTGACAAATTTTATTTGGGAAGACTTCTGTAGTGTAAATAGGGTTAGCAGCAATGTGTGGACGTCTGCACTCTGGGCAATACTGAATAGAGAACATCCACCTGATGTGTAACTGTCGCTGTGACATAAGTTGTAAGTACACTGACTTTAGAAATCAAGCATAGATGATCCAAGATTCAAATCCCAATAATCCTTATCCTTACAATGGGCGTCAAGGATGCAATTCCTCACAACACTATGATTATGAAGGTATCACTGCATACAAATGGCTATCAGGAGTATATTTGTGGCAAGAAATGTCTCATTAATGCTTTGAATAGCATTTTTTTCTAAGTAGCATATCTCATAACTGATTGACTTATGAAACTTTGTTGAATGCATGTATAATTATCCAAGCAGAATAATCATGATAATGAATAAAAAATGAATTTGCATATCTATGATGAGCACTATACTTTAGTTAAAATGATCTTGACTCCTCTCAGAGCCCAACTCTGTTTTTAGGACAATATGTGTTATGAAGTATATGTGTATCATACCCTAACCTGTATTAATTAGCTCATGAAAGTCTATCCATCTGACATACATTTATAAACAGTAATAATGCCTCTTTCATGGGAATGCATTTCACAGGGCTTCCTAAAGTCACACACACACATATATATGCCTATCTGAAACATATCTCCATTCATACTGAATGCATTTATTTGTAATGAGCATAGTTGAAAGGGAATTCTCCTATACCACTGACAAATAATCACCTTGGTTGAAATGTATGTGTTATTTCTTCCTTAGGTTTGATTCTCACAGTGGTCATTTAACATTTACAGTGTGTAATTCCAGAAAGTTATATGCCAAGGCATCCTATTTAACCTCCAAAACACCACAAATAACAATCAAAGCCATTGAGCCCGTCAGTGCTGACCATCTGAAAAGTGTGAATAGGTTGAGCATCATACATGGCAAATCTCATAGCCATGTTTCACACCTTTATTGCTGTTTCATAATTACCTTCCTCCTTGTTTGCAAATGCCTCTCTGTACTTTCCATCATGTGAATGCAGTTAACATGGTTGTGCTTGTTTGCACAGTAGCTGTTTAACGTGAGACTGGAATTTGGCACCAATTCATACTTAGAGTTGATGCTTGACTTCTGCAGGCATGGCTGGTGAGGGAGATGATGGTGTTAAATTTAGAGCACAAAGGTGGTGTGTTGAGGAGTCCAGAATTTTTGAGGCACTCCTTGTGAGGCACTACAGCTGAATGCTGCTGCAGGGGAACTATATTGTGTTTCAGTATAAGAATGAGGCACTGAACAGAGTAGCCAAAGCTGTCTGCAGTGCAACTGAATTCTATGCAATGGAGAGAATTGATGGCACCACTACAGTAACCTGTGCAAGGAATACATCCTTTGTCAATGGGAGGGTGAGTTTAGAACTGCTGACATGCCTCAGTTGTGTAAGTATACTGACCAATCTGTATTAAATGATACAGAACACAGCACCCAGCCAAGCCTGTCATTCAGTATGCTTTCATGTTTCTTCTTCTCTTCTTCTGTTTTGTACAGCTGATGAAGACCTTGCAGCAAACCATGAGGTGGACCAAAAGAAGTTAACTCACCTAAGAGAAGCACTGGCTAATTATGCATCAGGTCTTACTGTAAGCCTAATAATTATTGTAATTGCATGCAATATGACAATACTGTAATAAATACCCATATTTCTGATATCATAGCAGTGCAGGTGATTAATGGCTCAACAGAGTAAGACCTTACCATCATATCTGGATGTGGCAAAGGTGTATAGACTGGATAGTCATAACTGTTTATTTTCTGAAATTACATAGTCGTGTGATATGCCATGGCTCTAATTTTCTGTTTTTTTGTCTCACCCCACCTCTTCTCTCTCATCTTTTTTCTATTTTTTGGTGGTGGGGAGAATATTTTATATGGCTTAAAATGCTCTGTTGTCTTATATTTCTGATTACAAAAACTGACATGCAGCACAGAGAGATACACTGACTATAGCAGATCAGTCTGCCATCCCTCCACAGGCTGCAGCACCAACACCCAGCACTTCAGTGTCCCAAGCTGTAAGTGCTGTTCCACAACCCCTGCCCTACTCACTCCATCTGCATCAGGTAGCTCTGCCACAGCAGCCGATGCACTGGTACCCTCTGAGAGGAGTAGAAGTAGTAGTGGAGGTGGTGATTGCATCACCCACCACGAATTGACAGGGCTGGTGTAGGGTAGAATGGAAAGGTGCTTCAGTGCTCGAATCAGTTATGTAAAAAAGTTGCTTCATCACATTGCTAAGATGCTACTTCAAACGCTAAGATGCTACTTCAAATGCTAACACAGGAGACAGTGATGACAGTTCTGGGGGTGAGAACTAGATTCTAATTGTCTCAGGCTAGACACGAGTACATCACTGATGTCCCCTACCAATCCCCAGTCATGATGTCCCCCCAACCTTTTGTGTCCATCACCATCCTTTTCTGTCTTGTTTGACCAGTATGTCTGTGCCTGCTTCCTCATCTAATCTGCCTACCTGACCCCTCACATTCCTAAGTGCCTTCCCCAACATTCCTTTCACTTTAAAAAAATAAAAGTATAAAATGGGCACCTGTCCCACAAAAAATAATGACCCATATATATATCTCTCCACTTCGCCTATGTGTCTTCTTGACACACTTGATTTGGTACAATTGGCTGTAAAACATTATTCTGTTGTTGTCACCTATCCTTGGTGTGATGAGTCCAAATTCAGCAAAATCTGCCTACATTTCTAGATTTATATTGTAAAGAAGTAGATTGCTATAGTTCTCTCAAACTACCTTCCTGCAAATTTCTCTTTTATTTCCCCTGTGTCAACCCCTCTGCTTGCTCTCCCATTTCACTATTTTCCTGTCAAGCTCATTTTCACATGTTTAATTTGGTCGTAAAAATCAAATCACACACAATACATATGGCCAGAAATGGTCATTAAGAAAGCCTTCATTTTTTTCCCTTCAGCATTTACATAACAGTGAATGACTGTTCATGTACTATGGCAAAACCTGGTCAGTTGTTGCCATCACCCGCAGTAGTCCATTTATCCTCATGCCAAGGTGCCTAAACATGCTGCAATATCAGAATACACAGTAAAGGAAGACTACAGTAAATCACTGCCAAGAGTACTGTAATAGTTTTTTGACTATTGGATGCAGCCAAGTGTAGCATCCTCTATGGATTGTTGACATAAATCACTTGTCTGAAGCTTCATTTTTGACAATAACATCAAGGGTTCAACTCCAGATGGACATCACATTATTATATGTTATACTTCTGTGAAATGTTTCTTGACACATATCTTACTTTTTATCCATTTAAGCATTCACCAACACATCCATGACCATACAAAAGATTTAGTAAACCTCCTTTATTCTCATGTCTTCAACAGTTTTGCCTGTTCTACAGCTTCTTGATCCCCAGAACCATGAGTTACTGATACAGAGTATGAAAGATGAATACCGAGGACACACCATAAAGACATGCATTAATGACCCATAACACCACTCTTTTATAGAAGTCTGTATATTTGTATCTATCTTTACCTAACCTAAGTTCAAAGGGCTGCTTTAGTACCCCTTGCAGTATTTTTTTAGGTTTTAGTCAATTTTTTGATATTATCCCTGATTTTAGGGTCTTTTCCTCTACTGTATACCTTCAGGAGTTTTTCTTTCTTTATTTTACTGTAGAGTTTATTTATGTTGGTGTATCACCAGGGTGGCTTGCTTTTAAATGACCTATTATATTTAGATCTAGTTGGGATTGATGGTTCTATACATTTATCCAAATGGGCATAGAACTCCATTGTGAAGCTACCTACTGCAAAACATTTGGGGTTATACTGCTATAAGTGAATTTTGAACTTCACCATACAATTTGATGAGATTTGCAAGTTTGAAATGTGTTCACTCTAAAATATAGCCATTTGCAGATTTAGAGATTTTAAAGGAAAAGTCACTTGTTTCTGATCAAACTTAACAAGGGAAAGACAAATTAGAGGTATAGTACATGAAGAAACTATATTCATAAGGACCAGGTCAAAAAGTATATCATCTCTTGGGTTAGTTAATAATCACTGTACTTCTTGCAAAGGAACTAAGACATTTTGGTTGTATCCTACATTTGAAGTATAGGTACTCCACTTTATTGATGGGTAGTTAACGTCTCTCAAAACAATGATGTTCTTATTTATACAGAGTTTATCAAATATATTTAGGAACCTTTCATGATGTCAGTGGACACAGAAAGTGTCCTGTAACAGGTTATAAATTGATAATTGGTCCTGTTTACTGTGATTTGGAGCTCAATCAGGTCTGTATGTGGGTCTCTGGAAACTGGTCTACAGGTGATATGGTCTCTAACAAATATGGAGATGCCATCACTGTTGCCATCAGATATGAAAACATGATAGGCACAAAATCCAAGTATGCATTGAGTGCTTTCAGAACATTTAAACCAAGTTTCATTCAATTTATAGAGATGGATACATCCCAAATGCAGGAGAGCAAAAAGGTAAGGGATTTCTTTGTTGTTACTTACAGAATGGGCAGAGCAATCTTAATGTGATCCTGTTTCATATTTTATATGTCAGTTATGTTAAATGTCCTTCAGCTGGAACCTGCCTAAAAAACATTATGGAGGGTAGAAAAAGCTTTAGCCAGAATGCAGAAGCTTTGGAACAAGATCTGTATGCCATCATTGTCAAAGTAAGTAGGACTGTTGTACATTTTGCCCCATTCTGACACATACTGAATCCCCTAGAATCCATCCATCCATCCATCCATCCACAACCCCTTTTCCCCATTTTTACACACGGGGTCGGGGTGTCACTTCAACAGTGACAATCATCTAGAGCCAAGGCTTACACTGCTGGGTGTCTAGCCCTGCTGCAGTAGTTCTTACTGAATCCCCTACATTGATGGTATTAGCCAGTTATCTTTTCTTTTCTTTTTCATAACACATGAGTAAATGTAAATATATTATCATAATAAAAGCACAGTAAATAATAACTTAAGAAGTATACCAAACTTGTAAAATGTAAACAAATTGAAATAATCAGAAATAGAACTACAAAGTCATAAAAGTCTAACAATTATTTAAAAATCACATTATGCTATGTCTGTGTTAAAGACAGTGTTTCTGAGACTTCTTGAAAAAGGCCTCAGTACTACAAGCCCAAAGCCAGAATGTAATGGATTACACATAACAGATAGATTGTAGGTTAAAGACTACCTTACAAATGATTCTGTGCTTGTCTTAGTAATGAATAGAAGTCCTTCATTGGAAAATAATATTATGCATATTGAAGAATAGGGAAGCAGATCATTAAGGTAGGTTGGACCCAGATTTGTAGGACTGTTTAATTAAGCACTAAAAGATAATCTTGCAACCATTGGAAAACAGTGCAATTAGGTTACCATTTGTCAGACATTTTTACTGACAGTCAGGAAGTCAGGATCTCCACCACAGAATCAGGTTTTGGTGAATGCTTGTCATGTATTTTGAGTCATTCTGAGAGCCAAAACATTTATTAAGTGTATTTCTCAAACTGTTTATTAATTTACATTGATTTCCTACCTAAACTGCATTATCAGACAAAGTCCTTTTGTTTGTTTTAACTTGCATCCTGGGAGATTTAAACTGTGACTATGAGCAGACAAATTACATTAATTAAAATAATCCTCTTCATGCAGCATCTCAGCAGGTGTACACAAAGCATAAATGTTTGACCCTATTTTTGTAAAAGTAAAATAATGGCTCTTTTCTCCAGTTGCATCATTTGTTTTCTGAGGAAAATATATATTTATACTTTTTTGTGTCCAGCATAAATAATATTGTAGAAACCAATAAAACTGAATACAGGAAAATTGTAAAGTATACATTGAATGAAACAATGTAAAATATCCATAATAGGTTCATATGTATAAACAAGGCTAACAATCACAAGGGCCTTTATAAAACTATCTGTGCAACCCAAACCAATTGTATCCCCATGTATTATAGTCAGTTATTAGGAGGGAGTATGTTAGGAAGTTTCTTAAGATTATGGTGGGGGGCATATGTTAGTTTGGGCATAGTTACTGTCTGTGTGATGTTATGAGGTAGTGCCATCTGTGCTAGAGAGAGTAGGGCAATACATGGGTACATATGCCAGCATAGCTAGCTGGAGTTTTGTAAATAATTTTATGTTATTTGGCTATCACACTGATTTGTACAGATGTCTGAGTTAAAATGTATTTATAAAGTTGCTTGTGTTAAAAATGTATCAACAGTGGGTCCTGCTGGACAGAAAATAAATATACATGTATGTCAGACAGTATTATAACTGATTAAATGTATATATTTTAACAGAGAACCCTGAAAGGGTAGAAATATTGAAATTGTGTTACAGCTTTCAGATGCTGCCACAGATCTTAGCAAAGCTCTGTGTGTGCATTGTACCAGAGTCAAGTGACCAGAGTTGATGTCATCCTCTAACCAGCATCTGCTTTCTTTGGAACTCTCACAGTAGTACTTTGAAACCTGACAGGAAAGATTTGTGACAGGCTATATATCTTGCACATCCACACAGACAAAGAAAGACATCATTTGGCTTTGGCTGTGGTAAGATACTCAGCACACATCAGCTTGCCTTGCTTTAGTAAGTGGTCAGAGAACAGTAATTCTTTAGTTAGTCAGGGACATTTAGTGTGAATAGTTTAGTATTGTTTTCTGCATCTGTGAGAAACTATCCAACTATATTATTTTTTATAGTTGTTTATTGTATTCAGTATTCTCAGTTTTCTGTTTTATTATTTATCATTAAATATTTTAATACCTTTCATTGTACCTGGTCCTTTAGAGAATACTTTTAACACCATCAGAGTACTTATGCTTGTTTTAGTGACACTGTGGCCACTCCTGAAAGCCTTACTGCTTTGGTCACTCTCTACCATCTGTATTGGTATTAATTTTACACAGTATAATTGGGTACCCTTTGTAAGAGCCTTTGGGTAGTTGACTGGTGGTAGTGTGATTACCTCAGTGTCTCGGCAGAAAGGGGGCAGCTAGTAATTCTGCATCAACTTTTGCTGTGTGTGTGTGTGTGTGTGTGTGTGTGTGTGTGTGTGTGTGTGTGTGTGTGTGTGTGTGTGTGTGTGTGTGTGTGAAACTCAAATATCCAAGTGTGTGTGTGTGTGTGTGTGTGTGTGTGTGTGTGTGTGTGTGTGTGTGTGTGTATGTGTGTGTGTGTGTGTGTCAGCTACTGGGAACAGGGACATAGAGCTCCAAAGTGGTCAGTGTGGAGTTTCATGTAGGTCTATAGAGAGAAAGAAAGTCAATCCCCAGTTCTAGAGTGTGCTTCCTGTGTGCTCTTTAGGGAAATTGTGCTTGGTGTAGGGAGCTGTATCTGAAAATACTGTGTGAAGCCATCTTTGCTCTTAGTGACCATCCATCACCAGAGTCAGTGGTGAGGACTGAGGATCTTTAATTGCTGGCCCAGCGTAGGGACCCGTCACAGTCTGCTTCTGCCTATCAGAGACATGGGGCCAGACCTAGGATGAAATTCCACTTTCCCATCCATTGGTCAAGGTTATGCTTAAATAGAATTAGGGATGGACTCTACCTCACATGAATGGGGAGCCTATTTCAGTGCTTGGGCATCTTTAGGGATGTATTTCTGTCTCACCAAATGTCCTATTTATGTCACTAGCAAAATTTAATCCTTGGATCTAGTGTTTCTGATGCTGTTCATTTTGCAAATCTGCAAAAGGTCCATCAGAGCTGAATTTGATGATGCCTTTTATGCCAGGCACAGATCACCTTTCAGTAAAAGGTAGGAGACCAAGCACATTGATAGGGCTTTAAGGTGATCTGTTTAGGACAATGTGTTTATACATTGGATTCTCCTGGGAAGTAACCTTTGTGAGCATTCTAATTGTTGCATATGTCTGGTGAGGTACATGCTGAAGAGGGTATTATACTCAATGATGGGTCTGATAAGGGCCAACTAATGTGGTACTATTACTTTCTTGGACCTGGATGACATGCCTTCACTTATTTCATGGGCAACATTGAATGGTTTTCTTACTGCCTTGGTCACATGTTGGTCAAAGGCTCAGATCCCTGACTACCAGGTCAACTCTTAGAGCTGTCTTATCACTGGACTAATTAGCATGGGTGACTATTTTCCCAAAAGGCACTATAATGCATTTCTTGGCATTAGGTTTTAATCCGTGACTTTAGCACCAGTCATTTGTCTGTGTTAGACCCTCTTGTAAGATGCTTATGTCGGGGGAATCTATGCCAGCACCCAGCTTGCAGTCATCTATAAATGTGGTCAACCAAAGGTCCTTGACATTTGTATTTACCTCCAAGAAGTAGATGCCAAGTAGTTGAGGTACCCCACGGGTGACTAGTGTCTTAATGGAAGTGGTCTTATCAATCTTGACTTCGCAGATCATGTCTGTGAGGCAGCTGTAAATCAAGTGAGTTATATCAGGTTTTATGCCCAGTTCAGGGTGCTGGTTAATATACACAAGTAGAGCATTGTGTCAAACACGTTTGCCACGTCTATGTAGGTAGCATGCAACAGAGTCCGCTCATCCTTTGCCTTGGTAACTTCTCCACCAGGTTTAGTAGACATGACCTTCCCTTGAGAAAACCAAACTGGTTTGGTTAGTGTCTGATGGTTACTTGTGTCTTTGTTGATAATTTCCATGTTAATTCTTTCCATGGCTTTGCATATTAGACTAGTCAGTCTAATGGGTCTCTAGCTTCTGATGGTCTAATCTTGTGAAGTGGGCTAACTGTTGCAGTCCTCTAGTCTCATGGTACAAAGCCTGCTTTGAAGTTATATTTGAAAATGACTCAAGTGGTCCTGAAATGTTATATTTCACACTATTTAGGAGGCATCCCAAGATACTGTCAGGACCCATTAAGGCTGTGTTTTTGGCTTTAGCGAGCACCACCAGGACCTGCTCCCTGCTAATAGTTGTGGGGGAGGAGGTTATGTTAGTAGGTATTTCATAGGGGAGGTAAGGGGGAGTGGGGGTGAAGTCTGAGCTGAATTTGTCAGCCAGCAGATTTGTTATGTTGCTCTGCTCAGTGAAAATGGCAGCACTGATCACCAGTTTGGCACACTGCCATGTGCTGCCTTTAAGATTATGGACATAGCTGTAAAGACCTTGTGATTGTCTTTAGCCTGTGAGGCTATCTTGACCTCAAAATTAGCATTGTTGGACTTAAATAGCCCTCATCATTTCCTGTTTACTTTAATTAGAGAACTCTTATCATTATGGGATTTGCTCATCCTGATTTTAGCCGTGATTTTTTTTTCCTTTTGTTATATATTCTATTAAGATAAGGATTCCATCAGTGTGATTTGTTTTTAGAATTCATTTTGGGCTTACTTCTTGTAGGTAAAATAGCCATTTACATAGCTGTGAACAATTCTGCATAGATTGTTGTAAACTCTGGGTCGGGAGGGGCATTGAATTTTTGACAAACTGTCATTTAATAGGGTATAGTTTGCTTTGGAATAGTTCCTAACTGTTACAAGGTTTGTTGGGATTATCAAGTTGATTCTTATTTCAAAGGAGAAAACTTTGTGGTCCAACCTCACCAGTGAGGATATGACACTGGGGTAAGCACCAAGTCCAGTATGTCTGAACCACTGGTGGGTGTGCACAGTATTTGGTCATGGGTATTTGTGCTAAAGTCCAGGAATCATTGTGCCAGCAAATTTGAGGCAGTGTATGCTGCCCAGTCTACTAAGGGGTAGTTAAATTCTTCCAAGAATAGGGTATTTAGTTTAATGGTGAATCTCTCCAGTAGATGTAGTAGGAGCTATGCAATTCTTGGACATATAGGCTGACTTACACCTTGCTGGACTATGGTATGGAACTTTGTCTAGGGTGATTTGCACGTGGATAAACTCCAGGGTGTCATCCTGTTTAACCAACCTAGAAATATACTTATTGCTAATGTAGTTTGAGACTTCTCTTCCTTTTGCTTCCTGTCTGCACAGCTGATGGTCTAAATGTGAGGAAGGCACTGAAGGTTTTCTCTGCCTGAGTACTTTCTACAGACTGAAAGCATATCTTGGTAACAGCACAGATGTCTATAGTCTCCAAAGTGAGGAGGGCTTGTAGTGTGTGGAGTTTCTTGTTTAGGCTTCTAGCATTGAGCAGTAATACCATTTGGTTTCTTTGGGTTTTATTTGCAATGTCAGTAGTTTTGCCAATTTGGTATTGCCTAAAAAGGCTCTATGGGGTGGATAAAGTTTTAGCCAATATTTGGAAGCCTAGGGTGAATAGGTGTAGACCATCCTTTAAAAAGCAATATGGTTTGTTAACCATACCCTCCTACACTGATAAATATTGAATTCCCCCTGAAAAGACTCCAGAAACTAAGCCAATTATTGAGGTCAATCATCTTTTGTTCACACTGTGGCACCATTTTTGGTAAAGGTAAAATGCTACTCAATACAATGCGCATAACTGCCTGAGACACATATTCAGAGAGATCAACAATGTCTCTCTTTATATAGGCTAAGGAGGTACATCTCAAGTTATTAATGCTCACATGAACTATGACATCATCACCCTGGTACCTGTGGAATAGTGACTTGAGTGAGTGCATAACTTGGCGGATCCTGGCTCTAGTTAAACAGCTAACTATTATCTTCTCCTTGTTCATTCTGGTAAGTGGGACATCTGTGTGTCATACAATGGAGTCCCCTATGACTAGGGTCCTGGGTCATGTGTTTGCTTGCCTTATGGGCTTTGGGGCTACACTTGGTGTAGGTGTATGCGTGGTGTTTGGTGTTGCTTTTGATGAGTGCTTTAGAAATTGCTGAAGATAGGTGTTGCTATTTATAGGCTTAGGAGGTCTTTGAGGTTTTGGAAGATTGCTTTCTACTTCCTCTGCATAAGTTGGTATATGTGTGTGGTGGACATAGTGTGTATGTTCTTGATAGGTTCCTGACCTTGTTTGTATCTGAGATTTTTGTCTCCACTGAAACTGTGGCCATGCATCTCTTGCATACTGTATTTATTTCTTTAAGGATTAAATGGTTTCCTGTGAACATGAGACAATTGCTACATTGTCTCAGATGCTCATATCTACCAAGCTGGCTATGGAGACATTTGGAAATTGCATATCCATGTTGTCCAGGCCTATATTTGGGTGGGCTGCTGTAGATTATGGACTGGATTATATGGAGGTGTCCTTATGTGACCTCTGTGGTTGGCACTTGACTAGGTTACATTATACCAAGATTTGACAGAAGTGCTGTTTAACATGTAAACTAGCTGCTCTAAGCTTGTCTCTACACAATGGTGGCTTTCTTTTAACAACACAAAACTATAGATTCAGTCTTAAGGGTAGTTTTATAGATAAAATTTACTATCTAGTTGTTTGTGTCTGTACAGGACACTGCTAATCTCTTAATGCAAAAACACACAAAAAATTACTTGACAGTGAAAAGCTACAACAAAGCAACTTAAACAAAATACTTTTACAAGGCAATTTCAAGTATTAGGGACCAAAGCAAAAATAAATCAGTAGAACTCTAATACAATTAAATGAAGTACAAAAACTATAAAATAAATCTCTTATGTACCAAGTATGAAGTAAGATTAACTCAGGACCCTCTAAGTGTGTGGTGAGGGCATCAAGTAGATAGGAGCTCTGGGAAAATGAGCAAGAGACAATTTGTAGTAAGGGAGGTCAAGAGCAATATTATACCATGATCCCCCCAAAACGTGCATGCTGATTGGCCAGCGTGCCCATTGTAAATCGAGTTATACTAATGGAAAAAGGTCCGGTCGCCCGGACTTTTTTCCATTAGTATAACTCGGTTTTTTAAAACACTGTCTCGCTATGTTAAATGGGTTTAACATAGCGAGACAGCTTTAAAATAAGCAACGGAGATCTCCGTTGCTTATTTTAAAGCTGTCTCGCTATGTTAAACCCATTTAACATAGCGAGACAGTGTTTAAAAGCAACGGAGAAAGCAAGATCTCCGTTGCTTTTAGTCTCGCTATGTTAAATGAGTTTAACATAGCGAGACAGTTTTAAAATAAGCAACGGAGATGTCCGTTGCTTATTTTAAAACTGTCTCGCTATGTTAAACTCATTTAACATAGCGAGACACTAAAAAAAAGCAACGGAGATCTTGCTTTCTCCATTGCTTTTGCCCACAGCTCTGATGGACTGCGCAGGCGTGCAGTACATCAGAACTGCCGCGGATGCCAGACATCTGCGGAAGGGCAGTAAACAGGCATTATACTATGCCATTATTTAAGAAAAGTAATTGTTTCTTTTCTTAAATAATGTCATGGTATAATAGCAATAACCCACTTCTGGGTGTGGGTAATGCTAAATTTACCCACGGTTGGCTTTGTTTGGTCCCTCGGGCTTCGCCATCGGGACCGGTTATTGCTATAGTAGTTTGCTAGGTGGGCATGTAATATTATAGATATATGGAAAGCAATGGATGGTTAAAGTACTTAAATAGCTTACACAACAGACAACAGTAATGAAAGAGGGGAGGGAGGAACTTTGGAAGTCAGATTACTATAAGAGGCAGAAGTCATAGACACAGTCTTTTAAAACCACAACACAAAAATAGTAGAAGTTGTGAAAAATCAAGCTGCAAGAGGATGATTTCCTAGAGAGGGACCCAATCAAATAAAGCCAGTATTGGAGCTCTAGTCATATGATTAGAATTTTGGAAATTTTAGCTTAATGTTTCAGTGAGGACTGGGACAGACACAAAGAACAGGGATAGATAATAGCAAAGTAAAGAGAAAGGCACTTGAATGCAACTTTAAGTAGGTAAATGATAAACAGAATCTGAGATCTAAACAGCTGTAAAAGTACTGAAACACAAATTCTGGAGTAGAATTCACAATACTGCCACTACTGCAATTCCACCACAGACTAAGGCACCAGACCATGCAGAAATTTACCAGTAACATTGTTTGTGGAAAAAATGTTGTAATAAAATGACTAAATGAGTCTCAAATCTGGCAGTAGTTTACAGTTCTGCTGCAACTGGGAAGGAAAGTGCAAGATTTTTTCCTGTCTTCATTGTCATAGTATGATTTTTAAACCCTGCATGCTTAACAAATGTAATGATTTCAATGAAATGTCAAAACATAAGAATATTATAAAATATATACTGTTAAGTAGAATTTCATTTTTCCGTTCATGTTTTGACTTTGTAAAGTTTTTCTTGAACTAATGGTTGTAGTGTATTTGCATTTGTAAATATGAGTAGGTTTTGTAGCATATCCTTGTATCTGTAAATATGATGTGTTAATTTCTTATGTAATCCTATTTACACAGGCTGTGCATAAAATGGTCCATTAAGATCAGTGCATTCCCCAATAAATAAATAAGTACTTCTATATTTACTAATTTGTTGTATTTAGCACATTATTTACTATCACTTCAAGACTATTGCTAGCATGATTAGAAATTCTGGGAGAAAAGCAGCGCATATTTACATATTGAAATGGATGGGATAATAGAGCAATAGGTAGGGCTCTTGTCAGTTTTTTCCCATTCCAAATGTGGCAACCCTACTGCGTGTCCATCAGTATGAGAGTAGTATGATTGAGATACAAGGCTCAGGTCAATATGCATGCCATAGATGACAGTACCCATTAGAAATAGTCAAGTGCCTGTCATAGAACCCATAGTAAAGAAGCACTACAATCATGTACACAAGAAAAAATGAATGCATGAAACATTGATTAGAAATTAAGTTACATTTCCTAGGAACATTTCAAGGTCTCAGATCATCAAAACAAACTCCTCTCTGTTTCTTCTTAAAAGAACCTTGAAGAGAAGTACAAAAATAACATGATCCACTAAGTGTATCCCAAAGATAAGAACCAGTCAATGACAGTGAACAAAAGTTGATGATAAGGTATTCAGTGAGGACTTTGTCACTCATAGTATCAAATGCAGTATAGATGGAGCATGAACAAGATGAAACGCAACCAGTTATCCTTCACCACAAGTATGTAATTAAACTGAAAAAGTTTAAACTGGAGTGACATACATCCAAGAGACCACAATAGGTTATACAAAGATATAAATGTACCCTAATCCTCAAAATGAATGCATAATCTAAAAAATAACTAGACCTAGACAACTAAGGCAGAAGGTAACCATCCTGACAGGTTCATTATCCACCCACAAAAAAATAGATGTAAAGGATAAAACAACCATATTTTCTCCTTATGGTCAACATATATAAAAGCTAAGCAGAAGATGCAGGTATATTCCTGGCAATCACTAGCTCAATGAAAGCATCTTGGGGATAGTGTGCTATACTGAGACAGCCATAGTCCCAACAAATTATCCAGCAGTATCATATTATGAATTAAAGAAAGCTCTATGAGTCAGGCCTGGAGATACAGCTTGTCAATGTCCTGGAAGAGAAGTGTTAGAAGATATGATGTAGTAAAGATCTCTATGAACAAACTAATTATGCCATCTTTTGGAACCACTGAATGATAAACCAAGTAATGGATAGTGAAAATATGTTTTCTTGAAGCAGACATGCCCTTCTTTCTCATTGTTCAAGGTTCTCAGCCTCTAGCCATGTGTGCTCATTTTCTGAAGAAACTGATTGTGATGATGTGAGGTACTGCCAGCTATGGCAGGAGAAGTAGGGCAGTGGATGCATAACATATGCCATAATAGCTAGCTGGAGCTTTGTAAAGAATTATATGTTATTTGTATATCAAACTGATTTGTATAGGTGCTTGTATTGAAAATGTATTTGTAAAGCTGGTTGTGTTAAAAATATACCAACAGTTTGTCCTGCTGGACACAAAAGAAATACACATGTATGTCTGATTGTACTAATGTAGATGATTAAATGTATATATTGTTAACAGATGATACTAGAAGAGAAGAGATTAAGCTTAGCCCCAGCTAACTTTTATAAAAAAAATTCTGAAATTACCTGGTTTAAGTCATAATGATTGTATTTTACAGTTCTGATTGCAGCCAGAGACAAAATGTCTGTGAAAACTAGGACTAGGAATCCTGCTGTGTTGTCTTTAGCATAGAGCTAATTGCTACCCTGGAAGGGTGGAAGTGCTGAAATGGTTTTATAGCTTCCAGATGCTATAAAACATCTTAGCAAAGCTCTATCTGTGTGCATGGTAATACATATGTGCATGATTCTGGTTCAGTTTCTAGTAAAGGGGGTCATATGGGCACCAGAAGTCAGATGACCAATTGTGTGTGATGTCATTCTGTAATCCAGCACTGAAATGATGTTTTAATACTAGATGAGACAGAAGGCTCACAGCAGACTGTTTTTGAAATCTGACATAGAAGGATCATTCACCTACTTCATCTTTCCTTGCTTTAGTAAGTAACCAGGGAAAAGTAGTTCTTTATATCAGTCAGGAAAATATAGTGAGATTAGTTCAGTACTGTTTTTCTGTATCTGTGTCAGTCTATTCATCTGTATTATTTTAATATTTCCTGTGACTGAAATTCTGGTGTTTATTGTAAATAGATATTTAGTATTTTCATGCACATTTTATTATTTATTATTAAATATATTAAACCATTCATTGTGGCTGGTCTTTTAGATAATGTTTTAACCTTTGAGAGTACCTATATCTATTTGGTAACACTGTGGCCGCTCCTGGAGGGCTTACTGCAATTGCCAAATGCTACCATTTGTATTAGTATTAATTTCACACAGTATAATGGGGTACCCTTGTAAGAGCCTTAGAGTAGCTGGCTTTGAGGTGTCCTGGTGGCAGTAACTACCTTATAGTCTGGGCAGAGAGGCATAGCTAGTAAATCTGTGCCAGCCCTTCCGAGGTGTGTGTGTGTGTGTGTGTGTGTGCGTGTGTGTGTGTGTGTGTGTGTGTGTGTGTGTGTGTGTGTGTGTGTGTGTGTGTGTGTGTGTGTGTGTGTGTGTGTGTGTGTGTGCAAGATTCAAATCTCAAAGCTGTGTGTCAGCTACTTGGAGGAGGGACACAGAGCACTGATTTCACAGAGAGGGTGCTGGAGGACTTGGCCTGGGAGACTCAGCTGAGGACTCAAATCTATAGCTGTGCCAGTGGGGAGTCTTACTGGGGTCCTGGAGAGAGAGAGGGAAGCCCAGACCCCAGACTGAGTGTGTTCCCTGTGTGCTCTTAAGAGAAATTGTGTTTGGTGCAGAGAGCTGCACCTGGAAATACTGTGTGTATCTATTTTTGCTACAACTGAATGGCCCTCACCGGTGTCATTAGTGAGGATTCAGGCTCCTTGATTACTGGCTCAGAGGAATGGATGTCACACTGATTATATCATTATTTGAAAAATGGAGGTAGAAATGGGATGTACTCCATTGGTAGTAAGATGATGAACAGTTTCTGGTGACCTGATTATAGAACAAATTGACTGCATCATAATTACCTGCATTTCTTTCTAGTGCAAGCTGACCCATTAAGGAACTCTGTTCACAGCACAAGAAAAATACAATAAAATATTGCTTAGTCCCTATGTTGTAGCAGCTAAGTTCTAGATAAGTCAGTCAAGAGGAGCACCAGGCCAAAGTGAATTGGCAGCAGTCACACTAAACAAAATTTCCACTACCAAATTTGATATAATCATATCCAACTAGAACAGCAATTCCATTGAGTGATCTCCAGAATTTATGTCAGAGGAAGCTATATGAATAAAGCCAAAACCGTCAATAAGCTTCTCTTTCAATGGCAAATTCAACAGAAATATCCATTACCAATATGATAAATTACCAAAGATTAATCTCCTTGGGTGTAAAAGTAAGGAAACAACAAGAAAATATAAAATAAATGTGGAGAAATTTGCATTTGACTCCTACTGCAAGGACCTATTCAGAGTTGATGGTGGACCCTCTGTCTTTCCAAGACATCTCTAGCTCAGCTCTAAAACAAATTCCAATATTACCTATGATATTGCCACACCTAAGGTATTCAATAATATCCTCACAGGAATAAATGCTGCCAAATGAAGACTGAAGTTCTCATCCAGACATTTTTCTTTAATAAATGCCAGGTAGATCCCCCTTGTAAGTTCAAAACAATGCATGTCTTGTACAGTGAAACAGCATTAAACAGCAGGACACAAAGATAGGATCAATTGAAAATAGGCTCAGTTGATTTTTAGTTCTCTGGGTATTCTGTGAAGGCAAGGGGTGCCTCTGGGCTTGGCAGGATTTTTCTCTACTTTGATATCTGGTTACCCCTACACAAGATATGACTATTTCAGTCTGAGCGAGCAAAGTCAAAGCTTTTACCACTCCTCACCATACAGTTTTTATTAAGTCTGATAAAGCAAGAGAAAAGAATGCTGACTAATTAGATTGCTAGTTATTCATGTGTTAGATCGATAATGCAGACCACCTAGACCTCATATTCAGCCACATATCTCTTTCTCATTCACATCTTCAAAATCTCACTAGCATGCATTTTTCTCCCACCACTAACTCTGATCTACAATGGTAGAAAACTCTGGTGTTAACTTCTATTTATCTTTTACAAAAAAAAAAAAAAAAAAAAAAAAAGAAATATATATATATATATATATATATATATATATATATATATATATATATATATATATATATCCAATGTAAAAAATATAGGAGGCACCAGACCAAGGCAGGTGAAGATAAAGTTCAGTTTTAATCCACAGACAAAGTACAAACAATAGTGAGCACTTTCGTAGAAGAGCTACCTCATCAGACAGTTAAAATCATTACTCACTCATATTTAAAAGTTACAGCCAATCAGAATCAAAGTTCAATTAAGACAATACTATTAAGCTGCAAATTAACAACAATATAATATACATACTTAAAGTGCCAAGTCTAGTCTGTAGTCCTAGAATAAACCTATAAAATATATTTAAAATTACATTTAATTTTTTTTATCTGCGCAATGGTTTATGAGTAAGTACAGGTTTAATAGAAACTTTGTCAGTTAGGCCCTTGCCTATATTAGCCCGCATCCTAATGATCCATTCAAGTTCCTTATTTTCTACCAGGTTCTTTATAGGGCCACCTCTACAACCTATTTTGACTTTCTCTACTACCATGCATTTAAATGTGTGTGTCGTATCTGATGCCATCACGTGCCTTGCTAGGGCATTAGTCTCTGCCCTCCTATATATATCATAAACATGCTCCCTGATCCTATCACAAAACCTCTGTGTGGTCATACCTATATAAAATCAGCAACATACATTACAGTGAGCTAAATATACAATATTTGTGGTATTACAGTTAGCTGATAGTTTAAAGTAAACAGTCTTCCTCGTATCTGGGTGTTCAAAACATCCTTTCTCATCAATATATTTACAATAATTGCAGGAATTACAGGGAAAGGTTCCATGATTGTGTGTTATGGGTTCAGTATTCAACTCATGGCCATATCTGGGTCCACATAAAAGCCTCTTAATGGATTTCTTGTTTTTATATGCATATCTGGGGTTATCTCGGTGGTGGTGCAGTAGCGTTGTCACCTCACAGTAAGACGTTGTCCTGTTCGATTCTCAGCTAAAGCATCTTCTGTGTGGAGACATGTGTGAATTGGCGTACCTTCGTTGAAGGTTGTGCATCAGGGCCAGCAACTCAGCACGTAAAAATCTACTGCCAATCATTAGCGGACCAGAGTTCCGCTGTGGCGACCCCTAACCGGGAAAAGCCGAAAGACACAACAACAACAACAACAACAACAACAAAAAAATCTGGGGTTATCTCCTACCAGTGTTTTAACCTTTTTATCTGATCGGAGTATATTCCCATTTCTGGAATAAATCTCCTGTAACAGCCTAATGTTACTTGCATACAGAACTGAAATCCTCAGGGGGTTCGTTTGTGCAGTTTTTTGTTCATAAACCTGATTCGGACTGGAGAAATAAGGTTTCCCTATGCTATTCCTGATGGAGTGTGTATTAGAGGTGATGGACCTAATTTCCTTTTTCTTATACCCTCTCTCATGAAATCTCCCTTCTAGTTGGTGCAGTTCACTTACAAATTTCTCATCTTTGGCTGTTAATCTAGATGTTCTTAGTACTTGCCCTTTTATCACACTTCTGAACACATGCTGGGGATGCATACTCTGTCTATGTACATAAGTGTTTCTATAACATTCTTTACAAAATATCTCAGTATAGAATTCACCTGTGCTTGCCCTAGTAGTACTGACAACTAGAAATTCAACACATTTATTTGAACTATGAGCTATAAACCTAAAAAAAATGTGTGCTATTATTTATATCCCTCAGGAAGTATTGTAGGGTCAATGCACCTCCTTCCCATAATAGGAAGAGGTCATCTACAAACCTTCGATAAAAGATTATTTTCTCAGACCATACTCCTGCGAGAATATTTAATGATTCCCATTTAGCCATAACCAGGCTGGCGTAGCTATTAGCACAAGAAGTGCCCATAGCCACGCCACCTTTTTGTCTGTAAATGTTATGTTCAAACATAAAACATTATTCTCCAATATGGTTTCCACCAAAAAGCAGAACAGATCTACCATTCTAGATTCATACATTCCGTCTTCCTTTAAATACTAATGTAAAAACTCCAGACCTACCATATTAGGTATTACAGTAAAAAGAGATTGCACATCCAAGGTGAGCATTAAGCAGTCAGTCCAATTTTGGTGTAAAACTATTAGTGAATGCATGTAGCTCTACTAAGAATTGTTTAGTGTCTCTAAGGATAGAGTTGTTCCTTGCCAATACAGGTTTCAGGTGGTGTTCTACATATATTGATAGTGGCTCTGTACACCACCCTTGTCCTGCCACTATCGGTCTCATGGGTGGATTAAGGGCATGCTTATGTATCTTGGGTAATCCCTGTATCACTGGTATGATAGGATCATCCACAATGAAAAAGTTGTATAGGTCCATAGTAATCTGACCACATTGCATACATTCAAACAGATCATTGCACATTCTGCAAATGTATTCATAGGTTCATAGGTTCATAGGTTGGTACTAGGCTATCAGCCCTAGGGCCTATACAAGCCTAGCCATAACAATTCCCTGGCTATTTCTTCCCACATTATTTACTTTCCCAATTTTAACATGGTCTGTCTTTTCATACACTCCTTCATCACTTAACATACTGTATATCACATCCCTATAGAAAACATAATCCATAACCACCGATGGTCCCCCTTTGTCAGCTGGCCTAAAACAAATATTCTTGTCCTTATGTAAATCCTAATTGCACCCACAGTGATGGGCATATACCCACTAGCCTTCTTGAACAAATTAAAGTCCTTATCACTTACATTAACATTTTGAAACTGCATATTCAACATTAAATTTCTAGTGAACGTTTTTAGTTCAATTATGTTTTCAGTTAGCATCATACGACTGGCCGGTATAAAACTCATACCTTTACTTAGAACAGTCTCTTCCACTTCATTCAATTTATGACTAGAAATATTCCATATCAAAGTCCGTTTTTGGTTTGTCACAATTTCTTTATTGTTAGAGCATTCTCTTCTTCCATGGAGGCCTTCCTCTTCAGGCTTATATGTTCTGAATCCTCACTGGGCTGGTTAATAACTCCATTGCTGTTTGCAGACTGAGCAGTTTCTTTTCTGCGTGCTCCGGTCCTAGCAGGGGGTGTTGTTTCAGTATGTAAGTCAGTTAACCTAGAACGGCCAGTCTGACTGGTAAAAGTAACTTCCTGACTTCCCATCCCTTGTGTTGCATTATTATTTAAGGTGGTATTACTAGTACTGACAGACGACTCAGTTATTGCATTTTTCATAGGACGCCCATTCATGTGCGAATGTAAATTGTTATTGTATTCTTCTCTTGGCCAGGAGAAGACCCGACCGGTAGCAAAATCACTGGTATCCCTCTGAATTTTCTTTTTCTTGTAATTCAGCAGTTGAGTTTCATAGGCATTGACTGTCTCTATGATGTGTTTGACCTTAATATCCACTAACGTTGAAGGGTATTTCTCATAGAGTTCTGTTTGCTACTTCTCTATGCTATCTGCCAGTTGATCTTCCTCTGGTTTAAAAAAATGGATAAGTAGCTTCATGTAATTATAAATGGTATCTAAGTTAATTTGTTGCCACTGTGCAAGCAAATCCTTATATACATTGCCATATGTTGGCATGTTTAAAACCCTTAGACCCGAGGCACGATGCATTAATTTAAACATGCCTCAAAGTGAAATCTCTGTAGCCGTAATCTCACAAGATTACGTGCGTCATTCTCCAGTTTATGCAAGTCTTTTCTCAATAGGTGTAAATCTTGTACACTATTAGATTCTGCTGTTGAAGGTGCTGCTGTAGGAATAAAAGTTAAAAGTGGATTCTCCTTCTCCTTGAATAAAGAGCATAAATTTCTTTGCCCCATCTTGTCATAGCTGTTCAGCTCCGGTAGTTGATCCAGTATAGGTACCTCAATTGTACCTTCTGCCATGACCTAACACCACACTGAAAAGTATCAATATAGAAGGAAAAGCAATGTTGCTCATTTTATATAGGTATGACCACACGGAGGTTTTGTGATAGGATCAGGGAGCATGTTTATGATATATATAGGAGGGCAGAGACTAATACCCTAGCAAGACACGTGATGGCATCAGATGCAACACACACATTTAAATTCATGGTAGTAGAGAAAGTCAAAATAGGTTGTAGAGGTGGCCCTATAAAGAACCTGGTAGAAAATAAGGAACTTGAATGGATCATTAGGATGCAGGCTAATATAGGCAGGGGCCTAAATGACAAAGTTTCTATTAAACCTGTACTTACTCATAAACCATTGCGCAGATAAAAAATTTTAAATGTAATTTTAAATATATTTTATAGATTTATTCTAGGACTACAGACTAGACTTGGCACTTTAAGTATGTCTATTATATTGTTGTTAATTTACAGCTTAATGGTATTGTCTTAATTGAACTTTGATTCTGATTGGCTGTTTGTAACTTTTAAATATGAGTGAGTAATGATTTTAACTGTCTGATGAAGTAGCTCTTGCTACAAAAGCGCTCACTATTGTTTGTACTTTGTGGATTAAAACTGAACTTTATCTTCACCTGCCTTGGTCTGGTGCCTCCTATATTTTTTACATTGGATACTAGTCTTTTTGGAAGACCAGTTTGCCTATATATATATATATATATATATATATATATATATATATATATATATATAGAATAGACAGTCGAGAATCAATACCTTTTACCACAGAAATAGTAACCATGATGGTGCCACTAAAATACTAATAAAATGTTTAAAAAGTGCAAATTTAAAACATTATTTGAGGTAAAATGCTCAACATGCCATGTACTGACCACCACAACTAAAATAATAACACTAAATGTATGGAACTTGGATCCAAAATGTAGTTTAAAATGGCATTTACAAACAGAATCGCACAACTGCACACAAAAGCTTGACAAAAGGGTTTTTAAAATTAGTACCCTGACAATTTCTTTCCAGAATTCCAAACATATGACTCTACATAACAAGCAATTAGTTAAAACTGGCAAGGATCTATTTCATAATAAAATACAACACAATGCATATAATTATCATACTTAAACTAGTAACCATAAAAATTTGAACTACAAAAAAATGAATAAATAAGTAAGAAATGTGCCCATTTTGTAGGTGCAGTAAAGCATTTGGTGTGTGCATGATGCAGACATTACCACATGCCTAAGAAATAAAGCTCATTTTATGTTGAATTCTTTACTTTCACCAGTATCCAACAGATGTTGGAACTGGTACACTGGAACTGATGGAATTCTGATGAATCACAGTGAATCCTGCAAAACGATGCTATTACACTGGAATTTGCCAGCAAGTCTAGAAAGCACAACAGTGGCCATTAGACTGGAAAGGGTCAATTCGCATTCCAATCCCAAGAAATGCCAATGCTAAAGAGTGCTCAAACTATCGCATAATTCCACTTGTTTCATACCCTAGAAATGTAATACTCAAGATTATGCAAATTAGACTTTGTCAATACAAATATCAAGAAATGACAGATGACAAGCTAGTTTTAAAAGGAACTGGGGCAACAGGGAATTGAAAAAATATTTACTTTTGCTTTACTGACTACTCTACAGCCTTTGATGGTCAGTATGGCAAGTTCTTAGGGATATGGGGACACAAGATTGCCTTAATTGTCTCCTGAGGAATCTATATTCAAAACAAGAAACAACAGTTTGAACAGAATACAGAATAACTAATTGGTTCAAGACTAGGAAGAGAGTATGACATGGCTGGAAATTGTCACCTTATTATTCAGTTTATGCACTGAATTTATTATGTAACAATATTCAGTTACACAAATCAGATGCATGAATCAAAATTGCCAGGAGAAATATTAGCAGCCTCATGAGGAAGAGCTGAAGAGCCTGCCGATGAAGTGAAAGCAGAAAGCTCAAGAGCCGGCTTTTTGCTCAACATAAAAATCCATAACATTACAACATCTAGCTCTATAAAGCATACACTTCGACTGTCTAGATCTTTTGCCTCATATTTTTGTCTGTTCCTCATAAAGTTTGTTTTTTTTTTCTTTCTGGCAAATCATTGGGAATTGATGTCACTAAATAATGACAGACATTTGAGTTTCAGACTTCAAATAATTCAGAAAATGCATGTTAATATAAAGCCTATTATTCTAGCATTTTTTTTTACATTTATATGAGTAATAATTAAAATCTGTCCCTAATTTTAGACCTTTGCCCCCCCCCCCCCCATTATTTTTGGCTTTGTCCAGATTTCTGGTGCTAAAAGGTTGAGAAGTATGCTATAATAAAGTATCTGTCAATAAAGGTGGAAAAGTCAAGGCAATGACAAATTTTATTTTCCTGGGCTCAAAGCTTTCTGCAGATCAGTAACTGCAGTTATGAAATGTTCAGACACTTGCTTTTTGGAAGTAAAGCTATCGCAAATCTGGACAAGATTTTAAAGAGCAAAAACATCACATTGCCAACAAAGGTTCATATAGCTAAAGCTATGATCTTCCCAGTATTAACATAAAACTGTGCGAGTTGGGCTATTAGTAAGACGGTATACTGGATAACTAAAGGCAGTCAAACTATAGTGTTAGCGAAAACTTTTGAGAATTCTGTGGTCTGCAAGAAGTTCAAATCAGTTAATGCTTGTGGAAATAAATCCAGATTATTCACTGGAAGGGCTGACATTAAAGCTAAAACTCAAATACTTTATTCACATAACACAAAGGACTTACTACAGAGGACATTGATGAAGGGAAAGATTGGAGGCAAACTAAGGAGACAGCAAAGGCTAAGGTGGACAGATGGCATTACCTAAGTAGCAAATACGAATTTGTAAGAACTTAGTTCTTGACAGACAAGTATGGTGTACTCAAATCCCTGAGACCAAGAAGATTCAGATTTGACTAAATGACTAAATAACAGCATTGTGATATTTGTATCATGCACAGCCGTCATGCCTTATTGAATACATAATCACTTACACAAAAAACAAATACATGGAGTTACGTATGGAGTATCAAAACAGGCAGAAGGTATGATGCACTCCATATCAACTCACTTTAGCTGTAAACAGTATAGTAAGTATGCAAAATAACATTAAAGTGCAGCACTGTCGGATTACACAATACAAAGTACAACAGACTAACTACAAGTAATGAATAGAAGACACCTGTGGTTGGGGTTGAGAAGCTGGTCTAATGGTTAAGGTATTTGCCTTACAAACACAAGGTGCAGGGTTTGAATCCCACAAAGGATAATTAGCTAGGCTTAAAATGGTTTGCAAGGGCAGTTAGCCTAGTACTAATCTATGAACCTAATAAAATAAATAAGTGAGTTAGGATGATATAATAAGGATATACATGATGAATATCACAACACATTTAAGCAAAATGGGAATAGTAAGTTTTTTTAATCAAATTTCATATTTGGTTGAACAATATGCATCTGGTTCAGCAACACTGCAGAACTGTAAGGACAATTATGCTTACTCCAGTTTTGAGTAATCTTCAGATTAGTATATTTAGAGATGCAGGGGTAGAGGGGTGCAGTGATCCTTGTTCCCCCTCACAAAAAACACATTTTTTTCTATTTGTATATAAAGTCAAGCTTATGTGTTGTTTGACTTAACTTCTTCAGTTTATTCTGTTGTGATGTTTGCTGCAGACTCATTCATTATTCAGCTACAGATCCAGTACAAGAAACACTGCAAAAGAAAACGGGATCAAGGTTTTCTGACACACACAATGAAAAGTTGTGGTTCTGACCCCTTCAATAAATGCAGGCATTATATACCAGACATCAGCTCCTGGTATCCCAAGCAAAGGTGCTTGGAATGTTAGTTCAGAATACAAAATCAAGCTACCTTATAAGTTATTTCTATAAGATAACAGAAAATGATGAAGTATGGAAATAATTCTACTTATTGTAATGTTCTTTAAGACAGAATATCAGGTACAGAGAACAACAGGTAATAAGTATCTATATTCTCTAGAAGGTAAAAGGAAAGTGCAGTAATATCCATTCGGTTATTTAATAACTGGAGTGGTGTTGCAGTGGGGAGCTGTGTATGGATGAAAATGATCAAGTTTTTTACTACTGAGATTCAACAGTCATTAACCTGTTATTGCATAATTACTGTGCATTTGTCTGTTTGAAACAAATTTGGAATACATCACAGTGTCCATTGTTATTCCAACAGACAGCTGAGCTGTGCAGTCAAGAAACTGGTTATAATTGATTGGTATGAGGGTCTAGCCATAGATGAAAATATTCCTGCTGCTTATTAACTTAAACATCATTAATTTGAATCTGCAGGACTAGTGTGTATCTGTGTAAAACAAGCTGAAAAGTGTTGCTGTGCCAGTTTATTTTAAATAATATTCAGACATCTGATGTACATGCACATAGTCAATAAAGTGGCTGTAATTGATTGGTATAGAAGTTGTCTGTGCATAAAAATGACATAACTCAGCTGCTGCTTTATGACAGTTTAATGCTCACTAAACTGGTTTGGCATGAGTAGTGTCACAATGTATTATACTTGCTAAAGTAAGTGTACAATGATTTGTTGCTATGGATCATGCCAATGTTATCCATAATTTCATTTTCCATTACAATCAACCATCAGGACTATACACACTAAGTGGGTCTCTCTAACAGTCTGGGGAGGTTGTGTGTGACTGATTATTGGCACAATGTTGCAGACAGTGGCACTGTCATCTTATAGCTCTTGGTTCTCTGGTTGAGATCCTGGTTGAGATCCTGGTTGTATTTTGTTCTGCTTGGAATCTGGAATTCCTGCCTCTCTCTATTTGGGTTTTATCTACTTGTTATCATTTCCTCCAAACCCAAAGATTTTGACACAGGTTTAATAGACACCCCATCTCATCTTTTGCCCTAGGCCCATCTAGTCTAAAACTGGTCCATGCTCAGAGGTCTGCATAGCTCACTATAACTTCTGTGGGGCCTGGCTGTGAACAGTGTGGTTATTATTTCTTAACTGTCTAACAAACTGACCTCAGATGTTTGCACAAGGATGCTATAGCTTATCTATGGGAATTGTACTGTCTAGGAGCAATAAGATAGAATACATTACTATGATAATCATTTTTTTTTCAGTTTAACAATTGTGTAAATATATATAACCCGATCAGCTACCAACTCAGGCAGATGGGACATCAGTGTAATTTCTCATCAAGAGGACAGTACAATCAGAAGTTTAGCCCCTCCCTTATGCTACACTGCCTTTCTAGTACTAGCAAAACTATTCAAAATAACTGGTGTGGGAATAGAACCCACAGTATTCTGATCTACCAGTGTCAAAGGAATGTGTGCTGTCTGTTGAGCCACTGATACTGATTTTACCTTGCTATTTTTTTCCAAGTCATCATTAGATAAAATGTTTGGGGGGAGCTCTACAATACACCCCAAAGCATCTAGAACCCTATGCCTTCTGGGGCTTAGAAGCACCCAGACCCAATGCTTAAGTCATTTTTTTTTAATTAACAGTGATTACAGTGCAGTCTTGGGCAACTAGGGTATGTTGAAGGGATTGATGAAAGGCTAATGAGGCAAAGTGTGAAAATGAAACAAACAAGAAAGAAGCTGTTTGAATGGTGTGGGGAGGCCAGGGCTTGAATCAAAGGGATTGGAAAATACATATAGGGCTGCTGCAGATATGAATCAATGGGTAAGGGGTACATGGAGCCTTTAACCTATAATGTTGACACATGTCACTCTTTATGCAGGCCAGTCCCTATCTGGGCAGTTGTGTCCTGAGAAGACAACATAAAAATGGCAAAGGTCTTCCATTTTTTATGCAACTCTTAAGGAGAAACTTGGGAAATAATCATTTTATATCTGACAGAAATGCTTTTATATTATATGAAAGAAGGAGATATAATGAGCTTTTATTCTGGCAAAGAAAAGTGAAGTCCAGTTCAATGCATTGGTTTTAAGTAAGGCTTCTCCTGCAAAATCTCACATATCCATAACCAACATCCTAGAAGCCACCCTACCGGAATCACTGCATCAATAGGTTGCATAACAGAAAGAAGAAAATCATGGCAAAAATTAGGAGGTGTAGCACCCAGCAGGATAAAAGGACTCTCATCAAAGTAAGCAAACAACTAAGAGGACAAATAAAGTCTACCAAAGCCAAATATGAGGTAAATTTGGCCTCCCTGGCCAAGGAAAACCACAAGGCATTCTTTAACTATGTCTGAAACCTCAAAGAAAATACACAACTGTGTGCAGAGCTCATTGTTAATGGAGCTATCTACTATGAGTCAGAAGATATTGCAAACCCACTGGCCAACAAATTCATCTCCAATGTTACCCCTCTTTCATCTGAAACCTTCCCTCAGGAAATACCAGCAAATATAACTCACCCTACTCTCACTAGGGTACAGGTCCTTAATTCTCTAGGGCCAAGAAAACTGCATCAGTGGGACCAGACAATATCCCAGGATGCCTTCTAAATAGTGTGAAACATGACCTATCAAGCCCTCCGGAACTGCTATTTAACTGTAGCCTCCAAAAAGGCTTTGTCCCTCATGACTGGAGAATAGCAAGAGTCATCGGTCTGCACAAAGGTGGGCCATCCACAGACCCGAATTATTATGCAAATTGATCAATAATGACATAGAAACCTCCAGTCACTAGACCCAACCCAATTTAGTTTTCTCAAGGGAAGGCATGCCTACTCAAACTGGTGGACTTCTTTGAGAAGGTCACCAAAGCAATGGATGAGGACAGAATGCTTTACACTGCCAACCTTGACCAGGCCAAGGCATCTTACACAATACCCACTCATCGGGTATTGGGACAAACTCAGGAGGTTAGATACAAACCCTTATAGTATGTCACCTATCTATAAACCTATGAACCTATGAACCTGGTGGATAGCCAGCTGGCTCATGGACAGGAAACAGGTAGTAAGAATTCAGAAGTCCACCTACACAAAGAAGCCAGTCACAAGTGGAGTCCATCAGGGATCAGTCCTAGGACCACTCCTTTTTGGCATTTACTCCCCTGAAGCCAAGGCTAATGTCAATGGCCTCTGGCTGACTAAATTTGCAGATGACTGCAAATTAGAAGCAGTATTAGAATACCCCACTGACACAAATGTTCTTCAGGAAGGGCTAACACAGACTAATAACTGGAATAACAGCCATGGACCAAAACTGAATGACAAAAAATGTATAACAATATTCTTTGGGAAGTCATCCAGCCATGATAAGTATCATATTGACACCACACCCCTAAGAATTCACCCAGTAGTCAGAGACATGGGGACACACATAGTCAGTAATCTAGCGTTTGACCATCGTGTGTCTACAGTAGTGAGGAAATTATTAATTAATTAATTTATTTATTTGATGTTTTTTACAAGGATAGTCTGACTGGGCAGGTGCCCATTTTCACCAGAGGTCCAGGGGGAAAAGCCCCAAAGGTTACAAAGGATATAAAAAGTACATACCAAAAAATATACAGAAAATTACATCATTAAGTTGATAAAAAATAGCAGTGAGTGTGTGTGTGTGTGTGTGTGTGTGTGTGTGTGTGTGTGTATATATATATATATATATATATATATATATATATATATATATATATATATATATATATATGGGTTCACTTTATAATCCAGAAAGCCTGAAATATCGAATTTCAGAATTGCGAGATCATACAGCCAAAACCTTACAATCTCGAAACCCCAGAAGCACGAATTTCAAAATTACGAATCCTATACTAACCATACACCACACACATACACATACACACATCTTTCCCCCACACACAAACACACAAACCTACACAACACACAACACCCCCCCTACTTAAATATACTAACTCCAAGGTCACACTACACAGGCAAACACATGAAAACACCACCACATACCTACATTCCCCTCGCACACACACATATCACAGTTACAACACACACTGACACACACTAAAGCCCCTAACCAAGTCCCTTAAACATAAATACTTACCTGAACTTTCACCTATCCATTCACACACCGCAACACCAGAAGCGCTGCTTCAACATTTCTGAACTTCAGGATTTTGAAATTCGCGCTTCTGGGGTTTTGGTGTTCTGAGCTTTCGACTTTATAATCTCGGGATTCTGAAATTCGATATTTTGGGATTATAAAGTGTTTATATATATATATATATATATATATATATATATATATATATATATATATATATAGATAGATAGATATACATGTGTGTGTGTGTGTGTGTGTGTGTGTGTGTGTGTGCAGACAACAACTTTATACAATTATATAATTATTAGAAATTTCAAAAAAAAAAAATTAATCATTCAACAAAACATTCACAGCAAATGCTCAAGTAGTATAGAAGATGAATCCTCATTTTTGCTCAAGTAGTTGAGAACAGAATATGAAGGTTTGTTGTTTACAAAAGTGGTATTTACAAGATTTCATTCAAGTGTATTGTTGCAACTTATAAACAAAGGTATGACATCTATGTCTAAAGAGGTTATTGTTCCACTGCATTCAGTATTCATCAGACCTATCACTGAGTACAATGCCCCATTTGGTATGTCCCTAACCAGGCACATAAAAAAATTGGAATGTCCACAGAGGTTCCTCACTAAAGGAATACAGGGAGTTAAGTAAAATGTCCTATGCAGACCAGCTCAAGGCACTAGCCTAGTATTCTGTCTCCTACAGGCTGCTGAGGGGGCATCTATGCCTGGCATAAAAGGCATTGTCAGAACTCACCCTAATGGACCCCCTGCATTTCTGCAAAACAAGCACCACCAGAATTACCCATTCTAAAGACTTAAACCTTGCCTGTGTTATAAATAGGATCTGCTGGAGAGACAGGTATGTATCCCAGAGACTACCCTTTCTCTGGAGCAGGCTCCCCATCCATGTGAAGCAGAGTTCCTTCCTAACCCAATTCAACTGTAACTTGGACAGCTGGATGGGGAACAGGAAATTCATCCCTGATTTGGCACCTACTGTATGTCTCTAACAGACACAGGCAGCCTGTAAATATTTCATCTCCAAGGCCTCTACTAGGATCATAGGAGGTTATTAGGTTAATGGCCCTGGGGCCCTTACAAGCCTAGTCAAGAATTTATTCCCAAAAAGAAACCTCAGTCAGCACTTGTCAGCCCTGTCAATGATGGACACAGGTGGAACCTCTGGGACAAATTTGTGGTTTCCCATTCACTCATCAAGATTGTGCTTGAAGTGGGTGAATGAGGTACGCTGTTTGATGTGTATGCAAAGTCTATTTCAGAGATGGGGCAGCCTCTGGGAGACAAACCTGTCTCTCCAGCAGGTTTTGTTGATGTCGCATTTTAGATTCAGGTCTTTTGAGCAGGTAATGTGCGAGGAGTTATACTTATGGATGTGGAGCATCTCTAGTAGGGCAGGGTCTGAGATTGCCTTGTAGGTAAGACACAGATCACCTCTGAGCAATTTGTACGATACCGAGTAGAGTGATAGTGATTTGAGATTGTCTGCATAGGACAGGTGTTGGAGGCCATGGATTCTCTTTGTTTGGTATTTCTGTGGCCTTTCCAGTTGGTGCAGATGTTTGCAGAGGTACACAACAAACGGGGTGTTATATTCAATTATTGGTGTAATGTGGGAGGAGTATATAGAGATAATAACCTCCTTTTTTCTGGATGCAATCCCTTTACTTATGAGTTGAACCAAGCAAAATGCTTTTCTGACCACTGCCACTACATGATGATCAAATGTGAGATTATCAACCTGAGTACATGTTGTGTGTTTAGGGGGGGGGGTTGCTGTTGATGTGGTAATCAGTAGGGGTCATGTTTTTGCCGAATGGTATGATAATACATTTTTTTGCATTTAGCTTGAGGCCATGACTTTGGCACCAGTCATTAGTTTCTGTGAGACCCTCTTGCAGTATGTTAACATCATTTGGGGAGTCAATGACTGCACTCAATTTATAGTCGTCCACAAACTTGGTCAGCCACAGGCCTTTTGTCTTTGCCTGGACCTCTGAGAAGTAGATGCCAAACAGTAGGGGTCCCAGGACAGATCCCTGGGGAACTCCACTACTGACAGGTCTGCTATCAGAGGTGGAGGCACATATTTTGAACTTGAGGGTCCTGTTGATGAGCCAGTTGGCCACCCACCTGATGAAATAGGGATTTATGCCAAGTTGTGTTAGCTTTTTGATGATGCCCAAGTGAGGGATTGTGTCAAAGGCTTTGACCAAGTTAAGGTAAGCTCTCTGTACTGGCTTTCCCTCATCCAGGGCCTTGATGACAGTCTCAAAGAAGTCAACCAGGTTCAAGAGGCAAGATCTGCCTTTGACGAATCCAAACTGGGTGGGGTCAAGTGCTTGGAGATTGCCTATATCCTTGTTTATGTTTATGAGATCCGTAATAATACACTCCATGGCTTTACAATCAGACTTGTCAAGCTAATGGGGCAATAGTTTCCAGGGTCAGTAGTGGCATCACCTTTGTGCAAGGGGATGACAATGGCAGTTCTCCACTCTGCTGGAATGAAACCTTTACTTAGGCTGTGGTTGAATTGGGTGCTCAATGGTGAAGTCAGTTCTTGCTGGAGATGGTGCAGAATACAGCCTGGGATACTATCAGGTCTCATGGAAGCTGTGTTCTTTGCCTTGGATAGGGCTTTTAACACTTGATCTACTGAGATGTGAGGTGTGGGACAAGTATTGGGGATGTCAAAAGGGCCTTTGGGGGGATGGGGGGTGAAGTTTACACTGCATCTGTCTGCCAGCAGGTTGACTAAGTCAACAGGGTAAGTGTAAGTGATGCTGTTAAGTACTAATTCGGAACAAACCTGGGCTTTGCCATGGAGGTTCCTGACATAACTGAAGAAGGCTTTGTGGTTTCCCTCTGTTCTGGAGGCTAGTTTCAATTCATAATGGGCTTTGGAGGTTTTCACTAGTGGTCTAATTTGCTTGTTGAGGTGAAGGAGGGAGTTTTTTCCAATTTGAAATGTGTTCCTTGTTACCCTTGGACAACAGTTTCTTCCTTTTGTTATAAAGCCTGTTGATAAAGGATGTTCACCAAACAGTTTTGTGTTTCCTTGAGGAGCAGGTTTTAGTTCTGTTGGGTACGGCTGATTCCATGCAGTTGCACAGGTGCGTTTATAGTGCATTGGTGCTCTGTTCAGCATAGTTGTCTGCATCCTCTGAGTGGGGCGGTGGTGTGAAACTACAGATACCCTCTCTTAGGAGGTTGTACTCAGCTTTTGAGAAGTTTTTTAGCTTGATTATGGCTGGATTGGGGTTGGGTGGAATAGAAACTTCGAACGAGACAGTCTGATGATCTGATCTTACCAGGGAAGAACATACTATGGGAGTGGTCCAGCAGTCACTCATGTTGTCAAGAACCAAGTCCAGAATGTACCCTTGTGGGGGATGAGACGAGCTGGTCTAGTGTGTTAGAACTGATGAAGCCAAGGAATCATTGAGTGAGTACATTAGTACAAGAATAGTTCATCCAGTCTATGGTGGGGTAGTTGAAGTCACCAAGTATCAGAGTGTTGGGGGTACATTGATGGAGACTAGTAGATCCAGGTAAGAGGAGTGAGTGTCCTGAGTCATGGATGGAGGTCTATAGCTGGCTATAACTTGGATGATAAATGTTTCATCTCCCAAGCCCCTGCTTACACTTATCAAAGGTACCAAAACTTCTCAGAGATTTGGCTGCATTGTGAGGCTTAAAAAGGTCCTTGTGGACATTAGGTTCATACACACCTATGAAACTATACGTAAAGGTGTCAACCCTTTTGCGTAGGGCTCCATTTCACCTAAGGCTGGCCCTACCTATAGTACTTAACAGAAAGTGCAGTGTTGCACTGCTCATTTTAATCTAAAATGATGTGCATATAATCTTCTCTAAATGAAATACTCTTTTTACATTTAATTCCTTTAATTTAATATTCATAGTCCAGTACTCTAACATTCTAGACTTTTATCCAGTTCTTAAATTAGTCTTTTGGGTTTCTAAAGCCATGATAGGAATAGACCCCAATCCTAAGTCAGGGTTTGATTAAAGTTCATGAAATTAGTATTGTTTCAGTCTTTGATGTTAGCCAAAAGTGTTCTTTGCAGCACTCATGATGTGCTCAAAAGTGACTCCTGCAATTCATATGGAGTTACATGTATCAGTAGCATATCTAAATACAACTTTTTCATGAGACTCATTGCTCCTACTACTATTGGGATAATATGGGTATCTTTCTTCCATATTGCTCTTGTTTCTGCCTGCAAATCGTGGTATTTTATGATTTTGTATGTCTCTCTCTGTATGTAAGACACTGTATTCACTGGGTGTTGCAATTTCAGTGATCAATGCTTCTTTTGTCTTTTTTCTGTGGACTACTATATCTGGTTATGTCGCATCTATTTTCCAAACTTCTGGTAATAGGTAATCCCATGTAGTATCCACTTCTTCATTCCCTGTAATGCATTGCCGCTCATGTTTCCAATGCTTCTCATCTACTTCAATACTGTAGTGTTTGTACAATCTCAAGTGCAACAGTCTTGCTAAATTATTATGCCTTTCAGTATACAGGCTCTCTGCCATTAGTGGGTCACACGCAGCAACAAGATGTGCAGCTATTTCCAATTCTGTTTACAGATCCTACAGTTGTCTGTTTCTCCCATTTGCTCAATGGACTTTGTAAACCAACATATCCATAGTCCACTACTCTGGGCCACCATCATTAACCTTTCATCTTTTGGTTTAAATTTGCCTCTCCTTAACCATTCCTGCATCAAATCCTGGTCAATATGAGGTTGTTTCAAGAGTTTTTTATACTTGGCACTATATTTTTGGCTTTTCCGCATTTCTTTCCTTCTCATCTGATCCTTCTCCTTACATTTTTTCATTTTTTGGCACATTCACTTGCTGTCTGATTTTTGTCTACTTCTGGTTTGATTTGACACCTTAATCCTTCTGCTAAACTAAGCAGAGAGATCATCTTAGACTTTTCCTCATGTTTTACAACTTTCACTGTAATTGGATCTGACAAGGTCAGTGGAAATGTATACAGTCCCATGATTGCAGATCTACATATACAATCAGTTTCAAGGAGGCCCATACCTCCTCCAGAGTGAGGGACATAAAATGTTGGTATACACTGATTTTTATATATCATTTGATAGGCTTGAAGTATTTATTTTTATTTTATTTTATTTTATTTTTATTTTTATTTTTATTTTTATTTTACATTTGTTGACCGGGCTAGTCTAACTGGACAAATATCCGTTTTCAGTAGAGGCCCGGGGAGAAAAGCTCCAATTACATGAAGTAAACAAAATCATTAACATTAAAAATATTTAGCAAAATACCATAAGTTCAAGGGTGGACTTATACAAAATTAATGGAAACAAAAAAATCAAGCAGAACAATATTCAGAAAATAGTTGGTTAATAATAGAATTACAAGGTAAGCAACATTCAGCAGTTAGATACAAAAAAAAATTTAAGATGTGATAACATGGTGGAGAGAAAAAGAAAAATGTTAGCGACATTCTCAAAGATAATACTGTCAAAAGTTAAAAAAGTCTTTTAGAGGGACAGTTGGGCAAGGTGGGGAAGTTGGGAGTAGTAGAGAAGTAATTTCAGTCAGGATTAGCACAAGGACACAGCCATTGAGTTTTAAGATGTTCTTTGATATGTCTTTTGAAAAGGGATGTAGAGTCAAGGTTTGTAATTTCCTGAGGTAGTTGATTCCAGATCTTCCCGACAGAATTTGAAAATAATGAGTCCCCAGCTTTATTCTTTGATTTGGTTAAGGCTACAAGGAGTTTATTAGCTGAGCGTAGTGTGGCTAGGTTTTTATAAGGTGAAATCAGTTTTGTAAGGCTAGGGGTAGCATCAGGAAAGTAAAGGGTTTTATGAATGATAATTAGTTGTTGATAGAGTAATTGGTTGTTGATTTCTAACCAATCTAGTTGCTTGAGGTTAAGACAATGGTGGGTTCTAAAAGGGCTAGCAGTAATGAATCTAGCAATACTATTGTAACAGGTAGAAAGTTTGGTGATGTTATTTTTGGACAAGTTTGTATATATAGCAGAGGCATAGAAAAGGGTGGAGATCAGGTGGGTCTGGGCCACTGTTTTTCTAGCAGTTGGGGTAAGAAAGGGTTTAATTCTGTAGAGAGTACCGATTTTTTGTTAACTGATTTAATGGTGTTGTTAATGTGGTCATCAAAATTAAGATGGTTGTCAATGGTTACACCTAATAGTCGAGTGGTCATATCTGGACTAATACAGGTAGTGTTGTTGGAGGAGATAGTGAAGAAAGGTGTTGGTGATTTGTTTGTAGGGGTAAAGAGAAGAAGTTTTGTTTTTTTGGGATTAAGAAGGAGGGATTGTTCCATAAACCATTTTTCTACATCATGGAAGACTGTTTGGGTGAGGGACTGGAGGGAGGTGGCGTTATTAGCAGCACAGATTAGAGTTGAGTCATCAGCATATTGAATGCAGATGGCTTGGGGTATATTCAGATGAAGGTCATTAATAAATAAAGAAAAAAGAAGGGGACCTAGGATTGATCCTTGTGGAACCCCAATGTTTACTGGAAGTAAGGAGGATAGAGTGTTGTTCCATAGCACTGCTTGTTGCCTATTTTGGAGGTAACTCCTGAACCATTGAAGAGTTTGTGAGCCAAGTGAATAGAGATTTAGCTTGTGCAGAAGTATATTATGGTTAACCATGTCGAAGGCCTTTGACAGGTCTAGGAATAATGCTGATGAGAAGAGATTGTTGTTCCTATTATTATTTATGGCATCAGAGAAGGAAAGGAGGGCAGTTGTAGTACTGTGGGAAGGTCTAAAACCATGTTGACTATTGGCTAGAAGTTTGTTTTGTAGAAGGTAGTTAAGAATTTGTTTATGTATGCATCTTTCCATAATCTTAGCTAATGGGGAGAGTAAGGCAATAGGGCGAAAGTTTGAGAGCTCAATAGAGGAGCCCCCTTTATGTAGAGGTATTATATAAGATATTTTCCATGAGGTGGGGATTTTTCCTTCAGAGACAGTCCTATTAATAAGAATGGATATGGGGTAGTAAATAGCTTTTGCAGCTATTTGAAGGTATTCTGATGGGAGATGGTCAGCGGATGGGGTGCAAGGTTTAAGTTTCTTGAGAAGTTTATAAATAAGGGATGAAGGAACTGGCTGAATATAAAAGGCATTGGATGAGGTGTTAGAGGTATTAGGTAAGGAGGTAGTGGAAGAGGGTAATGAATTAGCTAGTGTTTGAATGGCTTCTGTAAAATACTTGTTAAAGGCATCTGGGATCAGGGTGGAATTGTTGAGGTTAAAGCCTGAAGGGGTAGGAGTAGTTGAATGGCCTGGTTTAAGAAGTTTGTTAATACCTGTCCAAAATTTTAGGGGGGATTGTTGATCAGTTTGTTGGAGGTGAAGATAATATTCCTTTTTGTCAGAAAGAGTATCCTTCTTAGTGGCATTTCTTAATTGTTTAAAGAGTAGGTGATCAGATGTACTTTTGGTAGTTCTCCATTTAGCCCAAATTTTGTTTCTAAGGAGCATTTTTTGTTTAGTTTGCTTAGTAAGCCACGGGGCTACTTTCGTTCTTATCCTAGTAGATCGAAGGGGAGCATGATAGTCAAGGATTTTTAAAAAGTTGGTATTAAAATAGGCCACTGCTTCGTTTAGTTCGAGGGTAGTAATTGGAGACCAGTCACATGCATTCAATTCAGTCAGAAACTTATCAGGGTTAAAGTATTTGTTTGAGCGAGACATCTTTAGTTTATGGGTAGTTGGGATATGCGATTTTGTCTAATAACATATGTGAGCATATGCTCACCAACATTATGGGGAAGAGTTCCTGGGCAGTACATGTTTGGGTGGTTATTAGTAAGGATCCAGTCAAGAGTTGTTTCTTTTTTAGTGGGTTTATGGATTCTAGTTGGAGTGTTTATTAATTGAGAGAAGCCATAAAGATTTATATGGCTGGTGGGGTGCTGGGATGAACAGGTCTTCCAGTCAATGTTGAAGTCACCAAGTATTATGGTTTCCTGAGGTAGTTGGTTAGAAAGTGAACTAAGTAAGTTTTCTAGAATGTGAGTATTATTTCCAGGGGGAAGGTACATACAAATTAGATAAATCGATTTATTGTTGTTAATGTTTAGCTTGATAGATAATATTTCAGCTTTGGAGTCTAGTGATGGAAGTTCGTTATAGAGGGTGATTTGGAGATTAGATTTATAGATAATAGCAATGCCTCCACCTTTCTTCCTTATGCGGTCACGTCTAAGTATATTATAGCCAGGAGTGGTAATTTCCTGATCTTGAATAGAGGGTTTTAGCCAAGTTTCGGTAAGACATAGTATGTCAAATGCATGTAAGTCAAGTAGTGAATGGAGGTGATGAATTTTGTTATTTAAACTTCTTATATTAAGTTGTGCTATTAGTAGGGAGTTGGCTGTTTTAGTACATGATGATGTTATCCGTGAAGTATTATTATTTAGATTAAAATTATTATTAGTATCGGGACCTGGGTTAGGATGAATATCTCCATGTAGGAGGAGCTTGTGCTGGGAACTAAAATGGAATTTAAGGGATTTTGGTGAGTTGTATAGATTCTTTTTGTTGAGGTAGCATGATATATGAGTTGTTCTGTGGTATTTAGGAAGTAGATAGAGGTACAGGTTATGTTACTATGAGTGAGGGTATTGAAAAAAGAGGTTGGTAAAGTTTGTTGGAGGTGAAGGTTTTGCTCATGTAGAGTGATATTTTCAAAGAAGGTACAATAATAGGGTATGGATAGGGAGGCTATAGTAGTGGTAAGGAGTAGGATAAATGTGAAGTAAGCTTTGAGTATAGGAGACATGATATTGAGTAAGTGACAGGTGAATATAGCTAGTAAGAGAATGTGAGTTTAAGAACAAGTAGAGATGAGCTAGCTTATAGAGAAAGGAAATCAGAGTGAACGGAGAAAAGATGAGAAAAACGGAGAAAGAGGAGATAGGCAGAGTACTTTTCTTTTTTTCTGTCCAACCAGTCCAAAACCTTTTGGAGCCAGTCAATCACAACAAAAGTGTAATTTAAAACAGGAAGAGCAAATAGGTTTATAGCTTGGACTTTATTTCTACATGCCAGGGCTGTTTTCAATATTAATTTTAGTCTTCTGAACTATTCCTTTCTGAGTTGTTTTCTCCTTTGTTTATGTTTTATTGCCAGCCCTTCATCAGTTCCCAAATATTTACACACACCTTCTTGCTCAAGTTCATTTATATCACACTCCTACCCTAGACTAATATTTTTTTGGTGCTGCAACTTTCTTGTTTTAAATATTGCATTCACACATTTGTCAAAACTAAATGTCATCCTCAGGGAAAATATAACAAAGGAGGGTAGAGTTTTGAAAAAAAATTATGAAAATATTTGGCATGGAAGATATGGATCCAGTAGTAGGAGTATGGAGTGAATTTACATATTATTCCTCAAGATAATAAAATCTGGGCTAGGCTAGACAAAACTTACATGTCACAGGAATATGTGCATTTAAATGAAAGTTTTGAAATGCATCCAATAACTATTTCAGATCATGCGCCAATAATAACAAAAATAAAAATGCAGGGTAATGAAATAAAAATGGGATAATGGTACTTTCCAACCTATCTGTTGAAAAGGGAGGGATTTAAGGAATAGATAGTGGAAATTATTCATGAGTTATTGGAGAAGACAGAAATTTATTCTAAAAATATAGCTAGGGAGTGAGATATAATTAAGTGGAGTTTAAAATAGGGTGGAATAAAATAAAGAGAGAGATGGTTAAAAAGCAACAATAATTATTTAAAACGAATGACAAATGTTAAAGTATTGCAGAACAAGGGGGGAATTTCAAAGAACAAGAAGCAATTGTAGAATCCTAAGCAGAAAATAAAGGATTACCTTGATAATATGCTCAGAACTGATAGTCAAGGACACCACATACACAAACGCCATAGATATAGCCAACCTGCTGGCAGACAGGTTCAGTGAAAACCTCACCCCTCCGTCCCTCCATCAGTAAATCAGGACATCCCCAGCACCTGGCCCCTCCCCTTATCTCCTAGGGAGCAAGTCATCACTGCCCTCTCAAAGGCAAAAAATCTAGCCTCAATGGGACCCGATAACATCCCAGGCTGCACCCCACATTTTTATTTATTTATTTATTTATTCGACATTTGTTAATAGGTTAATCGGTTCATAGGTTGGTACTAGGCTATTGGCCCTAGGGCCTATACAAGCCTAGCCATAACAATTCCCTGGATATTTCTTCCCACAATATTTACTTCCCTGGACCCCTGTCTAGCAGGGCAACTGACATGATCCCAGGGGTGAATTTCCTATCTCCTATCCAATCATCAAGGTTCCTTTTGAAGAGGGCCAGGGAGGTGCTCTGCTTGACATGTATGGGCAGTCTATTCCAGATTATGGGGAGTCTCTGGGTCAGGAATCTATCTCTCCAGCATGTTTTGTTCTTTGTGATGACAACGTTTAGATTCCTGGAGCGTGTGTCACTGAGGGATTGCGATTTCTTTAAGTGGAGCATGTCCAATAGCTCAGGGTTTGACATGGCCTTGCATGTTAAGCAGAGATCGCCTCTGAGTAGACAATATGCCACAGAGTATAGCTGGAATTTTTTTTAGATGGTCAGCATAAGGCATATGCTCTAGGCCTGTGATTCTTTTAGTGAGGTATCTATGCGGCCTTTCCAGCTGTGGCAGATTAACTCAGGCAGGCACCCTGCTCACCCAATGGCTGAGTACAGGTTTCATCCCAGCTGAGTGGAGGACAGCCACTGTCATCCCTTTGCACAAAGGTGGAGCGACCATTGATCCAGTAAATTATAGACCTATCAGCCTAACTAGCCTGACCTGCAAGGCCATGGAAAGGATTATCATGGACCTCATTAACAAGGACATTGGCAACATCCAAACACTCAATCCCACACAGTTTGATTTCATCAAGGGGAGGTCATGCCTGTTAAATTTGGTTGACTTCTTTGAGACAGTCACCAAAGCCATGGACGAGGGGAAGACAGTGCACACCACCTACCTTTTCCTGGCCAAAGCCTTTGATATTATTCCCCACTCAGGTATAATAGATAAACTCTCTCAACTAGGCATCAATCCATATGTTACCAGATGGGTAGCAAACTGCGTCACTGATAGAACCCACCTAGCCAAAATAGGGGTAGCCATCTCAAGCAGTAGACCCATAACCAGCAGTGTACCCCAGGGATCAGTCTTGGGGCCTCTGTTGTTTGGGATATATTTTTCTGAGGTGCAGGCCAAAACCAGTGGGCTGTGGCTGACCATGTTTGCAAATGACTGCAAGCTGGTTGTTGTCATCATATCCCCTAGTGATGTGGACATCCACCAAGAGACTCCCACCCAAACAAATGACTGGTGCCAGAAATATGGCCTCAAACTGAATGCCAAAAAATGTATCATCATCCTCTTTGGGGAGAGTGACATCCCCACTAATTATCACATTAATGTCAAGGTCCTAAACAGGCAATCAGTTGTGAGGGACTTGGGTACTCAGTTTGATAGCAAACTGACTTTTGACCACCATATTGCCTCCATTGTATGGAAAGATGTCTGTGTGGCCCACCTCATTAGTAAGGGTATCTCATCCAGAGACAAGGAGGTCATAACATCCCTGTATTCTTCCCTTATAAGACCCATTATTGAGTATAATGCCCCTTTCAGCAAGTTCCTCACAAAGCACATGCAACAGCTGGAGAGACCACAGAGGTTCCTCAACAGGAGAATCCTGGGCCTCAAACATCTACCTTACACAGATGGGCTAAAAGCCCTGTCCCTCTACTCAGTCTCATACAGACCTCTGTCTGGCAAACAAAGCAATCTTAGACCCCGACTTGATGGAACTGCTGCATATCCGCAAGTCAAGCTCCACTCGAATAACCCACACACGTACAACCTCAACCTGGTCTGTGACATCAATAGGACATGTTGGCGGGACAGATTTGTGTCCCAGAGACTCACCCTTCTATTGAATAGACTCCCTCTCTATGTCAGGCAGGGTACCTCATTGACCCCTTTTTAAATGCAACCTAGATAACTAGATGGGGAACAGAAAATACACCACTAGGATGTCCCTGCTGGACAGCAACATTGGGTGCTGACTTGTCAGAACATGGGCTAAATTCTTGGCTAGGCTTGTAAGGGCCTCAGGGCCAATACCATAAGTTCCTATGATTCCTATGATTCTATGAGTTAAGAAAGACTGCTGTTAACAACTGTTTTTTGATAATAATGCCAAAGCACAAACACGTTTAGCTCAATGATTCAGGCAACAGGAAGTAGAAAGGGTTGTTGGCAAGCTTAGGGAGCCTATAACAAGGAAGAGAACAATAGATCCTGTACAGGTACTAGAAATATTTTGGAAATTTTATGAAAGTCTGTATAAAGCAGAGAAATATGGAGATCAAGAAAAGGTACAAATAGAAATGCTTATTTAAGAATTAAATATGGCAAGGTTAGAGGTAGATGAGGTTCAATTACTAATAGGATAGGAAGAGATGAGATAAAAATGGTGATGTATAAACAATCAACATGAAAATCCCTAGGAATAGATGATATTCCTGTATAAGTTTGGAAGCTAGGAAAAAAAACTGATAAAGATCTGGAATGTTTTGTTAACAACATCCTGGAAGAAAGTGGTGGTGGTTGTAATACCTAAAGAGGGTAAATACCCATCAGATCCAGCTTCATAGAGGCCCATTTCAATTATAAACCATGATTATAAAGTGTTTGTGTCTATAATGGTTAAAGGAATGGTAAAAGTTATGCCAAAATTGATTACATGGATCAATGTGGTTTTGTGGAGGGGAGGTAAACATTTTGACAACATTAGCAGACCACTGATGATCCAGGGAAGCTGAATGTAAGAAAATACCAATGTTGTTGGTGGGTCTTGGTGCAGAAAAGCTTACAGCAGAGTAAACTGGAAGTTTATGAGCAGGGAAATTGAAGTATTTACATTCCCTGATAAAAATATAAGGTTGATTAGGAGGATATATGAGGGAACAGAGGCAAAACTTAAAGTGGGTGGGTACCTCTCTGATAATTTCTGTTTACTCAGAGTAACCAGGCAGGGGTGTCCTCTTTCCCCTTTGTTATTTGTACTATATTTAGAACCACTGGCAAAGAAAAGAAGAGACAAAACAAATAAAATCACTGTGATGAAACAAAAGGGACACCACTCAGACATCTAAAAAGATTTAATACCACAAAATTCCACAAAGCTGAGCACTTTTAACCATTCACAAAGATCTTCATCAGAACAAATGTTACAAAAAGCAAAACCATTATATTTAAATGTTTTTAAATAATCAGCCAATAAAAACAACTAATAAATTAAGCAAATGAACCTTTAAAGAAACTATTAACTTTTGCTCATCCACAGAGGTCATACCTATAAAAATATCCATGAATGTGCATTCACTACAAATAAAGAATTTTTATTTGCATTTTTCATGGTGAAACCCCCTATGTAATGCTACCTTGTAATTCACACTGCTGTTTTAACCCAGGAGTGTTATAAGCATTGAATAATAACTGCCACTTAAACTCTCTAAAATTCACCTCCCCTTCTCTGTCCCCATGAAAATCACATGGTACATGATCTATAACGGTAAAGTAATATAATTTTTACATAGTGAAACGTGTTTAGCTAAAGCATTTTCCATGTTTTTACTTTTAATAGCATGCAAATATTCGTACAGCCTTTTCTTTAACTGCCTACTTGTTTTTCCTTTATAAAATGTGCTTCAGGATGAACACTTAGCTAAATACACCACCTACGTTGACTCACAGGTGAACTTCCCTGGTACCTGCCATATCTTGTTATTTACACTTCAAAAAATGGTCCTTCCCCTGTGTACCTACAAAAGTTGCAATTAAAGCATTTAAACATTCCTTTGATTTCCACTTCACTTCCATAATTATCTCTCTCTAATAATTCTTTAAAATGTTTTGCTCTTTTGTTGATAAAGGGATGGACCCTAAAACTAACTTTAAATCACTGTTTGATTCCAGAATCCTCCAATTATTTTTAATAATACCTTTAATTGCACCACTGTCCAGAGTGAAAACCAAAGACATGGAAGTAGTTCAATCCTGTAACTTGTGATGATTTAAGATATTACTGTTGTTGACCAGTTCACCTTGCAATATATTTTTATTACAGTTGAAGGATAACCCCTTTTTTCAAATCTGTCATGTAATTCTCCCACAAATCTATCCAAGTCTATAAGGTCAGTGGTAAGCCTTTTAATCTAACCAATTGACCATTGACTATGTCATATTTTACATAAGTGGGATGCATGGTAGAATAATGCAATAATGTGTTACTACCTACATTTCTGTAGCTAATGACAGAATCCAAGGTAAAATGTTCAACATTTCTGACACCTCTAGATCCAAAAAACAAATGTTAGAAATATTCCAAGTATGAGAAAACCTCTAAAGAAAGTACTACTGTTCATACTGTCCAAAAAATTGTTTAAATCCTCTGCATCCCCTTTCCAAACAAAAAAACAGATCATCAACAAAATGATAATATAGATATACTGTGTTCCTATCCTGCAAACTAGAAAGAATGCACATTTCCCAATATGCCATAACTAAGTTTGCATAGTTGGAGGCCATCCTTGCTCCCATTGACACACCCTTTTTTTGCAAAAAGTAATAATAAAATAAAATAAAAAAAATAAAATAAAATAATAAAATAAAATAATTGGAGGATTCTGGAATCAAACAGTGATTTAAAGTTAGTTTTAGGGTCCATCACTTCATTTATCAATAAAAGAGCAAAACATTTTAAAGCATTATTAGAGAGGGATAATTATGGAAGTGAAGTGGGAATCAAAGGAACATTTAAACGCTTTAATTGCAACTTTTGTAGGTACATAGGGGAAGGACCATTTTTTGAAGTGTAAATAACAAGATATAGCAGGTACCAGGGAAGTTCACTTGTGAGTCAACCTAGGTGGTGTATTTAGCTAAGTGTTCATCCTGCAGAGCATTTTATATAGGAAGAATGAGTAGGCAGTTAAAGAAAAGGATGTACGAACATTTACATGCCATTAAAAGTAAAAACATGGATAATGCTTTAGCTAAGCACATTTCACTATGTAAAAATCATTAAAAAATTACTTTACTGTTATAGATCATGTACCATGTGATTTTAATGGGGACAGAGAAGGGGAGTTGAATTTTAGACAGGTTAAGTGGCAATTATTATGCAATGCTTACAACACTCCTGGGTTAAACAGCAGTGTGAATTACAAGGTAGTATTACATAGGAGGTTTCACGATGAAAAATGCAAATAAAATTTCTTTATTTGTTGTGAATGTATATTCATGGATATTTTTATAGGTATAACCTCTATTGATGGGCAAAGGTTAATGGTTTCTTTAAAGGTTCATTTGCTTAATTTATTAGTTGTTTTTTATTGGCTGATTGTTTTAAGGAAATTTAAATATAATAGTTTTGCTTTTTGTAACATTTGTTCTGATGAAGAACTATATGAATGGTCAAAAGCACTTAACTTTGTGTAACTTTGTGGTATTAAATCTTTTTAGATGTCCTAGTGGTATTCGTTTTGTTTCATCATAGTGATTTTATTTGTTTGGTTTATTGATTTTCACTATTTCAAGGCAATTGAGTATTGTTTTCTTAAAGAAAATAAGAGACTCAGAAATTCAAGGATATAAATGGTATGGTTGTCAAGAAATGCTGGCTCTGTTTTTAGAAGATATTTTATACCTGATAAAAACCATGAAAGGACATTTTGGTGTTGAAAAACATTTTGAGGCAGTTTCAAATCTTTTTCAAAATACAAACTTATTGAAGCTAAAACAAAGCTAATAGATGTAAATTATGTACCCACACATGGATTGGTTCAGCAATATCTGTATTTATGGGGACATGATAAAATAAAGTAAGTAAGAGTATCAATTAAAAAGGATTCTGGTGTGGCAGCTAAGGATATGTGGGAATAGACAAAACAAAAGATAATACAAAAACTGAGAAATTATAAGTTCTGTTATATGGATATGGATAGCAAGATACAAGCAGTTAAAATGTTTTAGTCCCTTTAATTTTATACACAGGCCATGCATATTTTTATCAACTAGAGGAGAAGTTGTGGATAACAATTAATAAAGGACTGAATGATTTTATCCAGGAGGAGAATATGGCAAGGGTCAAGTGGGATAAGCTGATTTTTCTATTTGAGCAAGGCATTTTGGGATGGTCCAATTTGAAGGGGTATTTCAGAGCTTCACAGTTAAGGCTGCTAGACATAGCACAAACAGAAAGTTATAATTCAAAGTAGAAAAGGGTGATGATGAAACAGGGGTAAGCTCAAGAAACAAGGGGACACTGGGATTTTGGATGTAGATCCTAAAGGAAAATAACAATAACCATGCAGAATATTATATTTATAAAGTAGCAGAAGTGTTCTATGAAATAAGCCAACAAAAATGGAGAAAGGAGATTCTGCCGATAAGAATGACTCAATTAGGAATACAGACAATAGACACGGGGGTTGGAATTTATTAGGGAAAATTGATATAAGAACTAAGGTACTGGGAGCAAATAATTAGAGAGGGAAAGGTAATAGAATGGGAAAAGAACAAGAATTTATTTGGACTGCAGAATAGAGATTACCTTCCCTATCAAGGATTGATATCAGAGTATAGGTAAAAAGAAAAAAAATGGGGGATCCTAACCAGCAATATTAGAGTTTTTAAAAGAATCTAGAACAGAAGCTGCTGTTAAATTATGAATAATTAGTACAGCATACAATGTATTGCATGACAACTATAGGAATCAATCAGAGGAAGTTGGAAACAATTTGGAAGAGAGACTGGATAAGCAATTTACAAAGAATCAATGGGGGATATAAGTATGCCAACTAAATATGCAACAAAGTCTAGAAAATTTAGAATCTTTGTTTGTTAAGTGTTTGCATAGGTATTTTTATACTCCAAGTAGACTCCAAACAATTTTCCTAAGGTAGACAGCAAATGTTGGAGGTGTGATGGGAAAGAAAAAGGTAACTGGGAACATATTTCTTGGAATGTAATGAGTTGGTAGACTTTAAAGATTCCATGCAGACTGCCCTGTCAGATATACTAGGTGTGCAAATTGGTGTAACTAAGGAAATTATTTTTTTGAGCAATTATACAGAATCGGAATTAGCTAGACATAGTAAGGCCTTGCTGAGTCTAATTATGGTGGCTTCCAAAAAAGCAATTACTAGAAAATAGAAATCAACATTTAAACCAACTTTACTAAAAGTAGTGAATATAGTAACAGAGACAAAACAACTGGAATTGGGATCTTTAGAAACTGTAGGAGCAAATTACATAGAAAAAATGGGAATTGTGGGAACAATACATGCAGATGAGGAACAAGGTTTAAAAGAAGGCAGGATTTGAATGAGGTATGTAACATTTGACTGGCAATGATTGGATAGATTGTAAGTGATGTATAATGTTTACAACTACAATTATGTCAACATGGTTTGTGATGTATAATGTTTTCAACTAAAATTATGTCAATTTGATTTGTTTTTATTTATATACATGTATGATTGCCTATGTCATATACAATAATTTAATAAACATGTTTTTTATTTAAAAAAAAACAAATGTCATTCTTACATCATCTGAGAAAGCATTAACCACTTGCAGTTGTGCTGAACTATACAGTTCTAAATCATCTACAAAAAAGTAGATGAGAAATCATTAAGCAAGTCTATTTTCTAGGAGCCACGTTATAGCCAAGACTTACCCCCAGATTTAATAAACTCCATGTAGGAATAGTGCAAGCCCTACAGGGAGTGTACCATGGCTATGTCTGCAGCCCCCCTCTACAGTGCACCTTGCATATTAATGAAGGCACACTACTAAGGGAGAGCCATGTATATGGTTACTTAATCAGTTGTAGGGAGTGTGTTACAGTGCTTGGGGATCTGTAACACACACCTCCACATTGTCAAAGTGCCGGGCAGCACTATAATAGTAAATAGAACTGTCTCCTTGTCCTGTTTCAAAGGTTATATGTAGGGGGTGTGTTACAGTGTCTGTAACAGACTCCCTGCACTGTCAAAGTGCGATACAGCACTAAAATATTACATTAAATGTGTCCTTGGTCAGATGTAAAATATATGTGTAGGGGGTTGTTACAGTGTCCATAACACACACCCTGTACTGTCAGAGTACTGTACGGCAGTGAAATTAAATGTGAAAATGTGATTTTCCCTTTTTGTTTTTTTATTTATTTATTTTTTTTTGTGTTTGCACTTAGCAATAAACATATGCCAGACATCTAAAAATAGAAACTGGATGCTTTTAATTCTAATAAAAAGGTCAAGTTTAAGCATAGCTGAGCTGGTTTGTGCAGCACAGCACTCAGCAGTGCTTAAATGTAACTGAGAGCTATATAGAACAGTATAGCTCTGATCATCATATGCTCGGTAGCTGAATGGTTAGAGTGACGGTTTCGTGTGCAGGAGGTGCATGGTCGAAATACTGGCCATTCAGCTCTTTACATGTGATAGGAAAATGTTTTAAATGTTTTTTTTTGTATGCATTGAAATTTGTTAACCGGGTTAGCCCAGCTTGACTAGAAGTCCATATTTAGTGGAGACCCGAGTATAAAAGCCCCAGTTACACAAGTGTCCAATACATTAAAGTTACACTACCAGATAATGTAATGAAATGCATATGTTTAGGGGATATAAAGTAAAATAAATACACATATTAATAAATTATCATTAATGAATAAATACTTTCAAAACATTTTTTTAAACTGTAGTTTGCCATTAGCTAAGCACTGCTAAGCTAAGCTAAGTAATGCTCAAACAGGACCTGTTTTAGCAGTACTTAGCAATGTGAATCTCCGCTTAGCTTGTTTGGGGAGTGCTTAGCACTCCCAGGTTAAGCAGTCCTCAGCTCAGCCAAGTGGGTTTGCGCACCACTAAGCATTGCTAAGTATCACCAGTTTAAGTACTGCTCAACTAAGCTTAGCAGGTTTGTGCAGTGCTAAGCTTCGCTTAGCATTTTTAAAACTGGTCAAATGGCAGCAAAGGGTGGGAAAACAGCCTTATTTAATCTGCACAGTTAAAAATACAGCCATAACCTGTTGGTGTTTAATCACTGCAGGAGCTATGGCTGGAGTCACAGAGGGAGTACACTTTTGGATGCAGCGCTGGGGCATGTTGGAGTTCAGAGTCATGGTTGAGCTCCTTGTCAAAGACCATAGTGACAGATTGCTGCAGGGCTATTACCAGGGCTCTGAATACAAGTTCGAGGCCTGGGACCATCTGGCACATGACCTCACCAATGTTACTGAAATCCCCCGCACTAGTCAGCAGGTGTATCATAATTGTGATGACCTGAAGTGGAGGAAGGGGGTGCTCTTGGTCCGATGGACCCAAGTTGCTTGGGACCAGAATGCCCCAGAAGTTTGTAAGTAAAGGAACCATTGTTTTACCAAATTCTAGCATGAATATCTGATAGACAAGTACACATAGTGGTGTGCTTCCCTTCCAACAGCTGCAAAGGAGAGGGCTTACAACATGGAGGCCCACACAGGACACCTAGCGAGGATGCTCTGAGAGTATGGTGAGTACAGATATATCTTGCAATACTCTATATAGTAATATAAATAAGAAAGAGTATTGTAGTAACTGCCAGTATGTATATTCTGTTCTGACTGTACTGCAATAACATTAATAATGTGTAGGAATGGCATGTGTATATGGTATTAATACTAATCTGGTAATAAAGTACACAGGCATTCTAAATGTGAAGGGAATAAATGACATTCATTCATGATCTATAAGAAATATAGTACAACTGCAGTCAGAATGGTGAAGGAAATAAAGTTAGTATTGCATAGGTTCTGTAATAACAGCACACCTTCAATGCATGCATTATTTAAACTGGAGAACAATAAAGTTTGTCAAATGTATACCAATGACTGTGTCATGTCACTCGCAATAAAGCTTTGTTCTGCCAATTGTGTGTATTATGGTCTGTTGTTGAAGAAATCCAATTTTACAGGTGCTACAAAGCAAATAGGGTATAATGCCATGAAGTAACTAAACTTTGACTGCTAAAGAATTGTTATGCTAAAGTGTAGATGTGGAGCTGTACTACAAGATGGAATGCAGTTTGATATATGTTCTGCACTAACATGTGAACTTTGAATTGTAATGTGTACGGTATTATAGTGTGTTTCCCTCAAGATTGTCTTGTGTTAACCTTTGCATTTCAGATATACCCATTCCTGAATGTAGGTATGCTGATGCAGGCTAGTATGACACAGTAGTAGCTGTAGACTGCAAATATACCATCTGCAAATGTATATGGGTCAGGTAGGCATCCCAGCACCCTGATATGGTCTGTACAGATCACACATATTCCCATCCACTAGGGGTTAATTGTGTATACCTGCATTCCAAATATTAAAACACACTTCACCTACTATCTCTGTCATGCGTGAATCTCATGCACGTATGTTCAACTGTCACTACAGTCTCCTGTGACACTCTACTGATATTACCAGGTCAGACTTTGTCAGCAGGTGAGCTGTAGGCACATATCAGTGAACCAGCACACAGCAGTGGCCCAGTAGCTCGGTGTGATAAGCAATACCTATGTTGTTATTTTTTCCACACAGAAACCAGGGTTTGAATCCAGGGACAGTAGTAAGATTTATTTATATTAACAGGCAAGTAGTACTGACTATTTATAGAAACAGTCATATACTGTTAACAGTCTCCTCACAGGACTTACAGGTAAAGAAATGTCTGCAGTAGCTGTATGAAGGGTACACTATTGTCTGTGTCCAAATGTACTAGTGTGTAAACAGCATTGCTCATCCAGGTGATCAGGCTCCTTTAAATAAAACATCATGAAGTACACTACTATTCCAACTGAATAAGACAACTAAAATGTTCTACTATTGGTACCGCTGTATGCCAGGTGCATCTGTGAATGTGTGCTGATAGTCAAACCCTTGCCTATGAATGACAGCAGCTGATAGTCTTAACCCATGTCTACAAATGACAGCAGGATAGGTATAAACACCCAGCACTGTGTACAATACATGTCTCTCAAGTGTCACTCTGTCATGGCTAGTGATCACTGTTGCCAATAACCTTGGACACAGATATACATCCAGTTGAAGTTTGCCAGTAGAACACTCACACATCAGTGCAGGGTACACCTTGTTAGTCATATATGTTCCCCTGACATGTAATAGTTCCCTGTAGTTATGTACCTATAGTTCTTACAGTTTGGCCCATACCATCCCATGTGGACAGCTTGAGAGGTATGTATGTACTAAAGAAGTTATAGGGCACATGGAGAAGTAAGGGCAGACCTGTAGAGTACTGAGCAGTACAGTTGTGAAAATATAGCCTATATAGTTGGTAATGGAATGTCTTTCTCTCCCCCCAACCCTTATCTGTATCACAAATATTTGTGCTTATACTACTGGTATGGTTTCATGTCCACATATGTTGTTCTCAAAAACTAATGTTGGGCCTTGTGTTGTATTATTGTTTATATATTACAATGGTTGCATACTAACATACCTTGTTGAAATTCCACTGTTGTTGGCCTTTTGCCGTAACTGTTACTGTCATGCTGTTACAATACTGACTGTTATTCCAATTATGCCTGTGTTCTGTATGCTATGCAATTTTATTATTCTGGGTTTATTGGAACACCCATGCATACCATTACAACTAATGTTTAAATGTTCTGTTCATGACTGACCTATACACCTTGACAAACCTCAAAACAATAGCATGATTGGGCAGGCCAGTTCTGGCAGATCCACTTATCCCACCTCATCTGACCATGGCACTGGGTCCCAGCATATCTGGAACCCAACCTGCAGCTGTTCCTTCTGCTGGTCCTGCACCACCCTCAGGTGGAACTGCCTCAGGGGACAGGGCTCACCCCCCCAGGTGCAGGTGTGGAGCGGAGGCTGTCACCCAAATTCAGATTTCAGGTATGGTGTGCAGGGTCATCCAACGTGACTTAGATGATAGACTGCACCAGACTGAGGGCAGAGGTGCACCTCAAGGGGCAGGCTGGCCCCAGTGTCCAGCCCCCAGCACAAGCACCTTCAGGGCCATGACTGCCCATGGGTGGGGATCTCAGTCCCACTGTTCCCATCTGGGGGCACTTGGTCCTCCAATTCCCAACCACTCTCCTCGTCCAAGGTGTTTACCCCCTCATGTGTCATACACCACCTCTGTCCGCTTTCTTGTCTCTCTGCAAAAGCAACCTCTTCTACCCAACTTACCTGTCCAAATGTACCTATAACATTTCCCCAACCTCCCACTCTCACCTTAAAAAATGGGAATCTGTCCCAACAAAAAAATTTCGTCCCATTCATAGCTCTCCATTTCACACTCACATACACTGCCATGAATCAATCATCCCAACAATTAATCAACAAAGTTATTTCACCCACACCCCTCCCTGTTGGATGTGAGGCTCCAAATTCCAAATTGTCCACACTATGCACAGCTGTTGCTGCTCAAGAAATGGAGAGCTATGGTCCTTTTCCTACACTGATCCTGCACATCCCTAGCTGCCTTTCATATTGTTTTTTACCCTGCTTACCCCTATTTCACCACTTTCCTAGCACCCTTTTTTTCTTTTCTTTTTTTGGAAATAGCACGGCTTTAAGCAGGAGTAAACGCCACTTAGCATTACTGCATGTCAACTCAAACACATGCAAGCACACTTAAAACTACTTTAATCACCTTATCTGATTCTGACACTGTTCTGCACATCAATAAAATAACCAAGTCTCAAACCCAGGTCCTTCTGAACTACAGTTCAGAGTAATACACCACTACACCAACTCAGCTCTGGAGAATTATTGGTGTTTGTGTAAATATATCAAGCAGTACAGTGATGTAACATTAGGAAAAAATACACCCCTGTGAAGTATTGAACTTGCAAACCTCTGAACTACAGTTTAGTGCAATACACCACTAGTTCAACTCAACTCTAGGGAATTGCTGATGTTTTTGTAAATATATCATGCAATAAAGTGATGTAACATTACAGAAAAAAAACAACCCTACCAAATATTGAAACCAGGGCTCTCTGAACTACAGCTCAGTGCAATACACCACTAGGTCAACTCAACTCTTGGGAATTGCTGCTGTTTTTACAAGGATATCCTGATTACCACTGACACTACTTCTATATATAATGCGATAAATGACAGCATACTTGGGCCTGTGATGCAGACACTGAACTGGTACACAGCCAAAGATATGATGGATTGACGGGAGGCCTACGATATCAGGTACAACTGACAACTGGAAAGACTGTTGCAGAATATCCACAGTTGTCACCTACTTATGGCATGGTTGTCATCAAACTTATTCTTTGTGCTGAAGTACTGGCAAGTCAGTGCAGACTGAGTTTACAAAAGCATGACAGACAGGTCAGTGTCACATGTCATAGCCATCCAAACACACACATTCATGCCAATCCTGTGTAACACATTGTATGCATGCACATATGTCTTGCAACTACACCTCCCATAATAATGACTCAGTAGCCCTATCTGTTACATTCATAGCATGTCTGACATCTGGACACCCACAGTTCAGGCCCACAGTCCAATCTGTTGCACGACAACTACATGCTTGTCAATACAACCTAAAAATAACTGAGCCTTGCAATGTCCAGCAGAACTGGTTGCTGCTACCACAGTCACTCCCACCCACATTAACATGTCAAAGGCCTGAAGGGTGGGACACATGTCCTAAATGTCCCCTACTGCTCTCTGGATGGTACTACTACTTAACATATGTACCAGAGGCACATGCCTCACCTGGACTGTTATGGGTACCCTCACCCTGGCCATACTGTGACACAAGAGCTGATAGTGCTCCATCATTGACATATACAGCTTGCTGTCCCCCAATGTTTTTACAATCCCCAGTATGACTGCTGGACAGAATGCAGTAGCTGTGGCCTGCTACACATGCAGCAGTATGTTCAGCTACCTGTTACAGACCTACCACACCTCCCAAACACCTAGAACAAGGCATCCACAACAACAATACATAAAGAGTTGGGTGGGGATGTTCAGGTGTCAGAAACATGTGTCACAGTCTCCCGTACAAACATACACAGCTGCTAGACCAGCATCAACTGCAGCAGCATGCATATTCAGATAAAAATGATGTATGACACTCACATCTGCCTGCTCCTTATTGACCCCAATAAACATTGTTAAACAGTAACCTGCCAGAGAATCAGAACATCTATTAACAATGGCCAAACATAGCATGAAAAACTGTGAACATACCACATCAATCCAAACAGTGAACAGTAGTTCTACCTACCCTCTGTGATGCTGTAGCTCCCACACCTCCATAATGTCCTCCTCACCGGCCAGGAAAAGGGCCAAACCCTACATGAAGATCTTAATTATAGCACTGTGTTTCCATGCCATTGGCTAATGGTAATGCAACCCAGCTGTTCTGCATGCTATTAGCAAGTGTGAGTCACAGATTGGTGCACAGGCAATCACCTGTTAATGATAATTACCTACAAAAGTCAAGTTGCTGCTTATGGTATGGAGGCCTATGATTTAATTCATGAAGACAGACTGTGATTTCCAAGCAAAAATACCACTGGAATTATGCTCACAAAAGAGTACAGCATTATACCAAGTATGTCATACAGTTAACCATGTAATGGAATGCAGATGAGGGGATGCAGTCATGGGAAATAGGAATGTCAATAGTAAGTCTCAACAACATATCTTGGAATGACATGTTGCTGTTAGTCTGCTGTCCAGCACCTACAGTCTTGCCTTTTGGCTCTGTCTGCAGTGACATATATTGCAGCTCTGGCCCCTGAGTCCCTCCAGCAATGGTCATCCCACATAGAAATGCTACTGGATTGTCTGTTGTACAATAGTAACAGTAACTACTGGTGGATACAGTTAGCATATCACATCATGTAGTGTCATGAGCCCCTCTCAGTCTGTGAATGTCATACAGGGTTAGTTCAAAGATTGTCTAGGTGGCCCTGACTGTTCCCGACGTACTCTGGCTAGGTTACTGTGTACTCTACACCTGTATCACATTGTCTGACAACCATGGCTATCATACCTGGTGACCCCCTGCAACAGGACAGCAGGTTATAGGCAGTAGTAGGGAGGGGACACAGGCTCCGCTTCAGCAACAATGTGTACATATTGAGCATACAATGTGAGGGAAGGAATGCAGTACCAGATATTAATGTACCATTACTGTATTCTGAGGGGTCTGGCATAACACAGACACATTCCCCACACTCTGGGGACATCCATTACATATTGTCCAACTAGTTTCCAGACATCCACATTTGTCTGGCATGGGGCCTACATATATCAGGCACATGTACACATTCCGCAAACATCTGTGTACTGCAGATGTCGGACACCTATAAGGAAGAAGCCCTACACCACATATGCACTGTTCTCAGTTAGTGTGTAGCACAGATGTTGCTGGAATGTCCACATGCACTTGTAGTACCACTCAGGTAGCTTTCAGATTTTGGCTGTATGACATGGTACTGTAACATTGCCCATAGGGAGCACACCACAGTCAATGGCGGTGATGGGTGTGGACACATAACAACACAGTCTGTCACAGCACACAGGCCATAACTGGTATACCTAGGACTATACGAGGTTACTAGCCTATGGGCCCTGAGCCCCCATATGCCTCATGCTAGCCCATGTGAATGCATGGCAGCACCAGATACTCCAGTCTGACAGGGACACAGGTGGTATCTCAAGGGTGTATGTGCAGTTAACCATCCAGTTATCCAGGGTTTACCTGCAAAGGTGTAAATAGCTACCCTGCCTAATGTGGACAGGGTGACCATTCCAAGCAGGGTGAGTGTGTGGGACACACATCTGAGCTGCCAAGAAGACAAGTTGATGTCACACACCAGGTTGAGTGTGTGTCTGTGTGTGTGTGTGTGTGTGTGTGTGCATGTGTGTGTGTGTGTGTGTGTGTGTGTGTGTGTGTGTGTGTGTGTGTGTGTGTGTGTGTGTGTGTGTGTGTGTTAATAGAGTGGAGCTTGAGTTGCACTTGTGCATCAGGACCAACAATGTGGAGTCTGTGATTGCCTCGCATGTCAGACAGACGTCACTTCTGTTGAGTATGTGTGACACCAGGTAGAGGGTTGGGCTTATAGTCTATCTGTGTATGGTAGATGTTTGAAGCCCTGGTACTCCCTGGTGGGGAACCTCTGTAATGTGCCCAACTGCTGCATGTGCTGTGTGAGGTGAATGACATATGGTGAATTTTACAAAACAATGGGCCTTATTGTGGGAATACAGGGATGTTAGGACCCCACGTCCCTGGATGACATACCCATAGATATGAGGTGGCCCATGTAAAAGATTTACCAAACAACAGAAGCAACATGGTGGTGAAATGTCATTTTGCCATTGACCTGTGTGCACAGATCTCATATGACTGATTGTGTGCCTAGGATGTTGTTAGTACTGTGAAAATATGTGGGGATGTCACTCTCCACAAAGGGTTTGCCACTGCATGTTGTGGTAGGCGGCTTGAGGCCATGTTTCTGGCACCAGTCATTTATCTGCATGAGACCTTTTGAAGCAGATGTCCACATCAGTATGGAATCTAGTGACAGCACACAGCATGCAGTTATCTGCAGACATGTTTGGTCATAGGCCAATGGCTGTGCCCTGCAACACAGATGTGTACATCACACATAACGGCCCAAACACAGAACACTGAAAAAAACAAATGTCGAACAGCTTAAAACCCAAAAATGCCATTCATCGAAATGGCTTTTGCAGGGGGCTGCACCCCCACCCCCCACTAATTATATATACCAACTCCAAGATTGCATTACAGTGAGGAAAGGGCAAATTTTCCAATCTTCACTGTATCGCAATCTCACAAAAAAACTCCTCAATGAACGGCATTTTTGAGTTTTAAGCTGTTTGACATTTAATCTTTTCGGTGTTCCAATATAGACCCACACAGAACAACAGGTCACACCATTAGTTATGGGTCAACTGCTAGGGGTGGAGTCCCCTATGTGGATTAGTTGGGTCAGGTCAGTGTGCCAGTGTGCTACCTCTATGGTAACATATGGTGTGATGCAGACTTGGGAACATATATCTATTATGGCCAGGTGGGTTATAGTGTCAAAGACTTTGTCCAGGTCAAGGTAGGCAATGTGCACTGTGACTCTCCATTCATGGCTTTAGTGACTGTGTCAAAGAGGTCACCAAGTGTAACAGTCATGATCCCTTCCTTGACCAAGCCTAACTGTGCATGATGGAGTGTGTGGAGGTCACCAATGTCCTTGCTAATGAGGTTCACTAATAACTGCGCTATAGCCTTGCAGTACAGCCGTGTTAGACTGATGGGTGTATAATGTGACAAATTGGTAGACGCACCACCTTAGTGTGAAGGGGTGACAGTGGTTGTCCTTCACACCGCTGGGACAAAGGTGTTAGTCAGTGCTTCTTTGAATACAGTGGCTTGTGTTGTTGCAAGGTTATGCTTAGAGTCAAGTATGATGCATCCTGTCATGTGATAGGCTCCCATGGCGGATGTATACCATGAATTTCACATGGCAATGGTGACCTATTCCCTACATATAGGAGAAGGGGGCAAGTATTGTAGACATCCTGATGTACTGATGGGGGGGACAGGGGGTGAAGCCTACACTGACTCTGTCAGGCATCAAGTATGCTATATCTACATCACTGTTATAGCTGGTGTCCCTGACCACCAAAAGCGAGCAGATGTAGGTCCTACCTGTGATGTTGCAGACATATCTGCAGAACAGGAGATGATTGTCTGTAGTGGATGTCAACGATGTTGGCTCTGGGTTTGCTGTGCAGGTTTCCAGGAGTGATGCCATTCACTTGTTCACACTAATGAGACATTGCTTGTAAAAGGCCAACTGCCACTAGTTTGTCCCGGACAGCAGTATGCCATGCCTGTTATAGACACATGTATTGCAGATGTCCACCAGATAGTGTCTACCAGACAGGTGTATGAATCCTTGCAGAGGACAACGTAGTCCTGTCAGCTATACCTGACCATGCATCTATACAAATACACATCTAGCACATGCGTGTATGGGTGCCAGTCCCTACAGAGGGGTTTGGAGCTGTGAAGCTGTGTATATCACCCCCAGGAGGCTGTATTCCACTTTGGAGGTGTATGTATGGAGATGGTGACTGCAAATGTGACCGCATGATGGTTGCTTTGCCACAGAGGATGAGACTGTAGGGATGCTGCAGGGGTAACCTCTGTTGTGTAATATCCACCTCAACACTCCTTCACCTCATGTGGGGGTAGCCCCTAGCTGCACCGAGGTGTTTGTAATTCCAATGTTTATGACTCTCTGGCCATTTGTGTGCTGGCATGGGTACATCGTCCAATGTATGTTTGGGTCATTCAAGTGACCCAGAATCAGGTACAGACCCGCATTAGAATGCAGTTGTGGATGGTCCATTATAGGCAGGATGGGCTTATTGGTCACGTGGTGGCTGGTAGCTAGATATGATTTGAATAGGTGTGCTGCCAATGGTGAACTGCCCCTGCGGTGTCCCCTGTGCATCCCATTGGCTGCACAGCATGGAAGTGTGTATGTGTCTCATATATACTGAAATCACATGTCCCATGCCATTTATACCCACACTTCGGGGTATTACGGTATGATAGGATGGTCGACCAGGTAAGGCTGGGGTGGTCTCTGCATCTTTGAACCATGTGTGTGACTGCATACATGTCAGCATTTCCCAGGGTTAAGAATGTTTGCATTGAGGGCAGAGTCATGTGTAGACACCTAGGGTTTAGCAGCATGGCCTTCAATGTGTGCTGCACTGACAGTTGTATGTTGGTACTGATAACCTCACCACCTTTCCTAATGAAGGCAGTATGGAGGTGGTGAGAACCATTGCCAGATGCCTGAAGGCCAGTTGAGACAGATGGAGGCCATCTGTTGCAGAGCCTCATGGTCTGTTGACCATATCACCCCTGGCTCATAGGTACTGGAACCCCCTGGAATATCACAGGATAAAAGGCCACATGTTAAGGTCAATCATTTCCTGAATGTCTTGCTGCATCGGTCTGGGTGACAGCAGAATGCTGCATAAGGCTAGGGACATACTTTTGTGTGACATATAATTAATGTGCTCACTCATGTCTCACTGCACATAGTCCAAGGACATACATCTCAGGTCAGGCACGGTAACATGGACTGTGACAGACCACTGACAGTGACTGTTGGTGACATACAGCAGTGCGTTTGTGATATGGCAGTGTCTGTCACCTGACACACAAGTAACTGTGACTATCCACATATACAGCCAGATGAAAGGCACATCAGTGTGTCTCACAATGGAGTCTACTATGTAACATGTTTGACATGTGCTGACGCTTCCATGACTGTGGGACACACATGTGTGGCTATGTGTGGTATGTGTTGTGTACAGCTGTGGTGTTCACATGTGGCTTTGTCTCAGAGGTCTCCTTTGTTTGTGGATGTCTATGTTGAGGTCCACTGCATATGCATGTGTGTGTTGTGTAGGTGTGGGTGGTGTGTGAGGTGTACTGATTGTGCTGACAACCTGTTTGGGAACAGATATGTGGGCTTGAGAGGGTGAGAGCATGGACTGCAGGTTACTACTGACATTGCATCTCTCACACAGTCTGTTCCTTGGTGGTGTTTGTAGATGGTTGTCCGTCTGTGTACATGAGGCAGGTGCGGCACTATCAACCACACTAGCAGGAGGAACTGTAAGACATTGTCGAGCCATATAGTCCAGAATGTGATGGAGGAAAGCCAGGGAGATCTGAGGGGTGGGTCTACAGCCCAGGTACGTACTACAACAGTAGGAGGCTGACACCACAGCATACCATGTAGAACAGGCTATGAACAATCAGAAAGAGGTGCAACAGGTAAATGCATTTGAACAGCTCAGCACATGCAGCAAGTGGCATGAAACATCAGGATCAGGAGGGCAATGCATGATGTATTGCCACTATGTTGCAGATAGCCACATACATACTGTGGTGATAGATGTTGGGATATGATGTGGAAATTGTGATAGTGGTGGCAAATGTGGATGTGCAGGGTGTGTACATAATGGTGAGCACTGTTTGCGGTACTGTGTTGTGTTCCCCTCTTCATGTCTTTCAGGTGGGATGTATAGATGTCGCAATCTACCTTATTCAGAAGCTGAAACTGCTGCCATTATTCATACCTGAGACTCCATCACTGGGTGCTGTTGACAAAGACCCACCATAACCAGCAACAAAGTGCTGCACTGTGGGCAGACCTGGTAGCAACAGTGAATGATGTGGGCCACCAGGACAGGAGCTATGAACAGGTCTGACACCATGTTACAGATATAATACATCATGCATGGCAAAGGGCCACAGCTGTGGCCAGGGACTGTGTTGGCACTGGGGGAGGGCCTACTACACAACCCCCACTCTCAGCCACAGAGGAGTTCCTGCCAAACCTGGGTGCAGCCACCAGCTCACAAGAAACTATCACAACTTATGTTGTGGAGGTGGGTGACACAGATTCCACAGCTGAGGAGCGTGCAGGTAAGCCTCCAGTGGTCATCACGTTAATACTGTTGCATTCATAGTGACAGCCTCTGCATACCCGTACACATATGTTAGGTCAATTTGCATTTGTGGGTGGGGTTTTGTAATGCACATGTGCACACATATTGTTATTGTCAGCAATTTGAGTAGTATCACAGTTTGTACTGTACATGCTGATAAATGCACATATTATCCTGTACCAATGCCATATGTGTATCTGCTGACAATACCTCTCCCCCACAAATCTATAGGTATCTCTGGTGTGGCTGGGGACCATCATCCTGTAGCCCGTATATGTGGTACTTGTTTGGCTCATCTATAGCCTAGGCATGTTAAGGGCTGCCAGTTTGCCATGGATACTACTGTTAAGCTTAGCCATATTGCAATAAGTGCATGTTCAGTTGTGGTGTGGTTCACTACAGTGCATCACATTGGTAATCACAGTAGCATATTTGCAAGAGCTGTAACATATTAGCATGTATTTTTGTAAAGGTGTAGCCAGTCTACTATACAGGGGTGCATTACTATTGTATAAACGGGTGCACTGTGTTTTAGGTGAAGGTCCATCACATACTCTGACTTGTCACATATCTTACACATGTATAATACTAGCAACATTTAATGGACATAGCTGCACAGCATGTTGTTGATGGCCTGTCCTGTCTGTTCTGGTCTGATTGTGTGTTGTGCATGGCATCAGTCAGAAAGTGTGGTCTGTATCATGCCTTTGTGGCACCTCACCTGTATATGTGTGTGTGTGTGTGTGTGTGTGTGTGTGTGTGTGTGTGTGTGTGTGTGTGTGTGTGTGTGTGTGTGTGTGTGTGTGCTGATCAGCAGATATTATAGTACAGGAATTAATGTAGCCATTAGTCAGTAATTGGGTAATTAGTTAATTAATTGAGCTGTAGGGTAAGTGGGTGTGTATATAAATGTGACTGTTTTTGAATGTGGTTTATGACTCTGATGATACCAGGTTCACTGGTGAAAGCGCTCAGTCTTCTCCGTTTTTGGAATAAAAATTATTCAACTTTTGTGTCTTGGTGCTCGTGCCTTCCTTACCTACACTGTGGTGGAGTTGTATCGTTTAATTTCGTGGTTTGGATCCTGTTTTGGTTTTCCTCATTGTGTTTGACATTGTGGTTTTCTCGACCTGGTGTATTGTCTGTGGAGGTTCTGTGTACTGGGACATGGAAGGCATACTACAAGAACTGACCAATGTTCTGGGTAAACTCGTTAAAGTGTATAGCGATGTGCAAAGGAACAACAGAAATGAAGGTGATGTTAGTCCCACAGACTCGCAGGTGCGGTTATACACTTTACATTCTCCTGATGCTATCACCCCGGGACAGAGGGTGACCAATTCCACTACCTACAGCGGAGCAGTAAATAATAATAATGGTTCGAACCAAGATACACGGAGTCCGAAGGGACCAGGACCGTCTACATCATCAACTGGCGCAGTTCGGATACATGAGTTAAACTCCTGGTTTGAGGCGCCTGCCTTTGAGGTCGGGCTAGATGTGCTAGGAAGTAACCGCGTTAGCGTGAAGGACAAGGAGCAGTACCCAGTTACGCTCAGAGAACAAATCTTTAGGTACGAAAAGCTCTGTAGGAAGTACAGGGCTATGCAACTAGATAATTTATTTTTGAACAAATCCAAGGAACTGAAGCAAATACCTAGGGGTTTGCGAGTCTGGAAAATGCCGATGGGAGTCGACTTGGACTCTGATGCTTTCAATGAACTGGTTGTATTGTTCGATAAAACAGGTATGGAGTTACTTGATATCATTATATGTAACAATGACATTAAATTGGTTAACCTTCGGGATGAAATTAACAGATTACACACAAGTATAACATCAGACTTGCTATTTTTTGAATATAAAAACAATTTTGAAAAGGTCATTAAGAGCATCGAAGTGTTTGTTATTAAAAGTAGGGCAGTTAAACAAAAGAAACTGGCCAGGGACACAGTGGAATATGCTAACAAATTGGCCTACCCTCCAGGTAGGAAAAACACGAACTTGAGGGTTGAAACTGTTGACAATTCATTCTCAGAGGACATACGGGCACCTCATATGGAATCTATACCAGATGAGGATGATGCTTTTTTAGAAGCCCAAAATTATCCGCGCAGGTCAGAGAGGCTTCTAAACAAGAGGCTACAAGTGAGAAATGTTTCACAGTTTCACCCAACGCTGAGGGGGATACAACGCTGCTGAATACAATTGACAATGAACTGAATGACAGTTTCAATGTGTGTTTTGATTTAGGTATCGATGTATTGTATGGGGGGAATGACACCATGAACAAAAGTAATGGGAATGTGATTATGTCAGTGGATGATCCCCAAGGTGAAAACATAGGGTACACTAACAATACGCAAGCAAAGTGTAGTTATGGATTCAATGTCAATTATGTGCCTGTTTTATTAGATACCAAGCATAGTTTATGTAATAATGTTAATCAAACACTTTCATTTCATTCTGTATTAACTGGGGACAACAACGTAATTGATTTATGTCAAAATGCAGATAAAGGGAGTGTGTGTGTTCATGTCAACAGTTCAATAGTTGATGAAATATTGGAAAGCAATGATTTAGGGATGGATGTGTCTGCTAATGGGACAGGGGACATTGAACCGGTTCTGAGACACAAAATCCTTAAAAATGGGGGTTATACTATTTATAACTATACTGATTTGGACATCAGTCAGACTCATTTTGAGTTATTCAGTAAAGGGATTAGTTTTATTCCCAATTTCAGACTAGATATTACACAGGTGCTTATCAATTTAAAACTTTTTACGAGAAAACTCAATCTTCAGTTGTATTTTTCGGCCTTGGGACCTAGGACAGGGGTCCTTTGTACTAATTCTGACACAGTTGCATTAAAAAGAAGGAGTACATTTATGCCCCCATCTAATGCAGAAATAAGTTTGTTTGAGCAAATGGTTGAACGTGATTTTAGGAGAATATGCTCACAAAGAAGTCAAGTACAAGACAATTTGTTAGAAGGGGAAAGAAAGGTTTTGTATGATTTAACTACAACAAATGAATATAGATGTATGTGCCCTGATAAAGGAGGGGGCATGGTCATCATGAATAAAATAGATTATAGTGGACATATTATGAAGATGTTAGGTGACGAATGTACTTACAACAGAGTGTCAATGCATGAGGTTAACAGGACATATAGTAAAATTGACATATTTTTACTGGATGCATTATATCAAGGGTCAATAAGTGAAAGTGAATTTGATTACCTATCGGTAAAGTTTCCAAAAATGCCTAAGTTATTTGGGATACCCAAGGTTCACAAAGGTACTGACCATTTACAATTCAGGCCCATAGTATCAGCTAAAGGGTCCAAGACTGAACCTTTGGCAGCCTTTGTGGACCATTTATGTAAAAAGGCTCTCATTGATGCTCCACATATCCTTAAAAACTCTTGGCATTGCCTGGAGAGGCTTAGGGAAATATGTGGTGTAGACATTGATACATTTAGTTTCTTAACAATTGACGTTGTAAATCTTTTTTCGGTAATTCCACACAAAGAGGAATTGGAATTGTTTTATAGCAGTTTGTTGAGCAGTCCGAGTTTTAATAAAAAAAGATTAAATATTTGTCATGAACTTATGGAACTTATATTAACAAGTAATTATGTCTCATTTGAAGGTGAAACATATCAACAGACCAAGGGGGTGGCGATGGGGGCTCGTTGTGCCCCTGTCTACTCCAGCTTGGTTCTTTTGGCATGGGAAAGGCTTTACATTTTTGCATCTGGTTTTATGGATCATATCTTAATGTACAATAGGTTTCTAGATGATGTACTAATCCTATGGAAGGGCGATGAGGAAAGTGTGGTAGAATTTATGTCATACATTAATGGTACCACCGAGTTTCTCAAGTTTACTCATTCATGGAACATGATGGCCACAAATTATCTGGATATTTCTATATTCAAAATGGAAGGGAGGTTAGTTAGTAACATATATAGGAAACCTAGTTACTCCAATTCTATGTTGCACTATAAGAGTTGTCACCCTTTTCATCAGAGAAAAGGGGTGATAAAAGGACAGATGGTTCGTTTGTCCAGACTTGTTAGTAATGATGAAATATTTAAGAAAGAAATATATAATATGATTGGGTTATTCCTTGAGAGGGGATACCCTTTAACATTATTGCTCAAAATTAAGAAAGAATTTTATAAGAAAAGAAAAACTTTATATATCCCGATATTAAGAAGTAGTAACAACATGATATTGTTGACTAGTTGGGACAAAGACACCAATACACAGAAGAGTGGGCTCAATTTTGTATTGAAATTTAATGATAAGGCTACAGAACTTTGTACTAGTTTAAAGAATATCTGGGATCAATGTTTAAGTAGGCAGACCAGAGAAATTGTAGGTGAAAGTACAAACATAGTCTTTGGTCGGGGAAGTAACAAGAAAAATATCTTAGAAAAAGAAAATATAAGATATACAAGGTCCCGCATGAGTAAATGTGGTAAATGCACTAGTTGTCGATTTATTGCTGAGGGATCTTATGTATGTGTGGTTGGGTATAGGCGTACAATAGCATGTCCAGATCTGTGTAATTGTAATACGAAGAATTGTGTCTACATTGCATCCTGTATGTCATGTGATGCATATTACATTGGTATGACTACTCGGAGACTGAGAGATAAAATTGGTGAGCATAACAGATGTATAAAAAGGAAGGATGAACACAATGCTTTATATCTGCATACCAAAGCTTGTGGCAATTTCACCAGATTTTTATTTTTCATTATTGATAGGGTGATGCCTTATACAAATTGTGATATTAGTAATAGGGTTGCGTTACTTGAAATGGAATGGCAGATAAGGCTTAATGCCACTAAGCATCCAGGATTAAATGAATATATTTCTCTAAAACCCCAGTTAAAATACAGAGCAAGTGTGATATGAAATGGTTTCTAATTACCTATTGGACTCATTATATGTATATATATTTTAACATATTCATACTTATATATTGTTTTTCATTTTATAGTATGGATTTCAAATTATTGTTTTTAATATGCATGTTTATTTATATTAATTTTATGTATAAATACATTTTATTGTGTATTTAAGAAAATATTTCAGTAATTGGGTAATTAGTTAATTAATTGAGCTGTAGGGTAAGTGGGTGTGTATATAAATGTGACTGTTTTTGAATGTGGTTTATGACTCTGATGATACCAGGTTCACTGGTGAAAGCGCTCAGTCTTCTCCATTTTTGGAATAAAAATTATTCAACTTTTGTGTCTTGGTGCTCGTGCCTTCCTTACCTACACTGTGGTGGAGTTGTATCATTTAATTTCGTGGTTTGGATCCTGTTTTGGTTTTCCTCATTGTGTTTGACATTAATGTAGCCATGTTGTCTTCCCCTCACAGGTGAACATGAGGATTGAAGTGTGTCTCCCTCACAACCTGATGTCAGTGTCTCATCGGACTCTGGTGATGGTGGCCATAGTGAGACACGGGTGGGGTTGATGGGTGCTGAATCTGTCCCACTGACTGACATCCCAATTCCACCCCTAACATCCCTGCATCCAGTCTGTATGCCCACACATACCCAGTCCCAGCAGCCACAGATATTGGGCAGTCAGAGGGTGGTGGCACTGAACAGGGGAGTGTGGCGACTGTGGCATCTGTGACTGCAGACACTAGCCATAGCCAGAGAGCTGGTGAGGTCCCAGACAGGCAGATTGACAGGGGTGCTCGAAGAAAGGACTGCTGCTCATCCAGCACCTATCAATAGGTGTCAGAGCACGTGTCACCAGGCGCATGTTTCGATCCTTCATGGGGGCACAGACACATTGTGAATGGTACACCAGATGGATGCTCAGGGTCATGGATGCCACACTGCCTGGCATGCATGACTCCCTCCTTGGCATTGGTGATGCCTTACGTAATTTTGCTGATGTAGTGGATAGATGGTAGGATAAGACATTGTCAGTTCTTAACCTTGCAATGTCTGTGCTGGAACATGTGGTGGGAGTAGGGCATTAGACATGTGGATGTAGGTCAGCAATAACATCAGCTGAGAGTCTACGTGGCTATGCACAGTCACACTCCTGTAGTGGCAGTACCACCAGCATTACTGATGGGAGGGTGCTGCCCACACCACAACGTGGCAGGCCATGGGCATGTGGTCCTGGGTGGCCATGTGAGGGACACAGACCCAGCAGACAATGGTCAACATCAGCAAGTAGTACCGCATCTGGCCATGGGCATGGTGATGCCAGTGCCACTCCTGGGAGAACCAATTCCCGTGTTCATGGCTGGAGATAGTGAACTGTACATTCTGCCATATATGGTCCATGGCTGTCCAACATACCTTCGTGAAGGGCTAGCACATGGCTTGACTGTGTGCATGCACACACTCACACATCACTGTCACATGCAGGTCCCCAACACACACACACACACACACACACACACACACACACACACACACACACACACACACACACACACACACACACACACACACACACACACACACACACCTCTTCATGGCCCAGATGACCAGTACCCCTTCACACACACACACACACACACACACACACACACACACACACACACACACACACACACACACAGAATGTCAACTATATGACACAGTCTAGGCCTTTGGCAACCCCACACCACACCCTGAGCATGTGATGACACCTGTGCCACATCTGTTATCCATACCATCATTGCAGGGACATGCTAATATGTGTCTGATGCACAGGGTGAATATAGTACAGTTAATGCCAGTTCATAGTGCAGTACTATTATGTCCTGTAAGGAGCTGTCTGCTGGCAATTGCCATGTGTACACCTCAAAGTGTATGTACCTTTTTGCCATGATGCTTTATTGCTGTTAGTACTGCTGACTGACTGTTGTCTGACAGACATTATTCTGTTTCTGTTCCAGGTGTCTGTGCGTCTAAGTCATGGGGACCTGCTGCCATTAGAGAAGCTCATTATGGCATAGTGGCAATGCAGAGACATTTTCCTTGCCAAGGTATGGCTGTATATGTGCATATTTACCTAAGTGTCTATGTGTGGAACAGTGTGTGGGGGACAGTGAATGCAGACAGTGTATTCTTGCATGCATACCCCTTGACACAGCATGCTACTCTTGATACATGTCACCTGGGAGTTCTGTAGGATCGCAGATTCATAGGTTCATAGAAGGTTACTAGAGTACTGGTCCTGGGTCCCTTACAAGCCTAGCCATTACTTTATCACCAACAGAATCATTGATCAGCACCTGTTTCCCCTGGCATTGATGGACACAGGTTGGACCCCTGGGACAGAGTTTTGTTTTCCCGTCCACTCATCACAGATGCACTTGATGAGGGTTTGCATCACACTCTGTCTGACATGTATGGGAAGTGCATTCCTGAGACATGGCAGCCTCTGGGAGACAAACCTGTCTCTCCAGCAGGTTTATTTGCTGTTGCATATGTGATTCAGGCCTGTCATGCTGGTAATGTGCATAGAGTTAGACTCACATATATGGAGCAGCTGTTGAAGGGCTGAGCACAACATTGCCATCTAGTTATGCCACAACCTACCTGTGGACAACATGTCTCATACCAAGTATGCAACTACTGATTCAAAGCTGTCTGCATGGAACAGGTGTTGAAGGCCATGGATAATCTTTGTGGGTGTTACCATAGCCTTTCCAGTTGGTGCAGATGTCTGCATAGGTACATACCAGACCGGCCATGATGATAATGTATTGTTGTACTGATTGAGGACTATACAGAGGTAATGTCCACCTTTTGTCTGGATGTAGTCCCTTTACTTATGTGTTGAACCATGTCCAAGCTTTTTCTGACCACTACCACTACTTGATGGCTGAATGCAACAGTGTTATCAACCTGACTAGCCAAGGTCTGTCACCTCAGTTTGTGTGTTTATGGGGTTGTCATTGCTGTGGGAAATAGCGGGTACATATTCTCGCCGTATGGCATGCTGGTACTGCTTTCTGCATTCAGCTTGAGGCCAGGACCTTGGCACCATTCCATACCCACTGTATGACCCTGTTGCAGTGTGTTAACATCAGTTTGTGGGTCAATGACAGACAGCACACTACTTACAGTTGCCACAGCCTTAAGTTTTACCTACGTATGTGGGTAGTGGCAGTTAGCATTCATGCCTAGATACATGTGGGTCATTGGAAGTGGCAGCTACGCGGAGGGCCTACACATGTCTACATATTGTATACATATAGGCAAAACAAAGTAGGATTGCCACCTTTCAAATGTGGAATGTGGGACATGTCTTGTAGTATTTGAAACATTTATTTTAATTTGTGTGCTGCTTCTTTGCTGTGCTTGGAATTTGCTGGACTGGACTTAAAGTCTTCTTAAGACACACTGTCTTGCTGGCTGTTTACTGCTGAAATCAAAGTCTAGTTATCACAGTCTGTTAACCATAGAAACTTGCAGAATATACACTAATGCAGCATCTGACTTTAAGAGCAGTAACCAATAAATAGCTTTTTATAAACAAACCACACGTTCTACTTCTGTCAGATTGTAGCATATATTTACAAAGTGTTCCTTCATTACAGATATGAATGATGACTTCTACAAAATACCTCTCTCTGTCCCTCCCTCACATAACTGAATTACTTGTAGCATATATAGAGTGCTAGTCACGCACATAGATTTTGTTATTTCCTCTTGGTATCTTTTTTTGGCCTTCTGTTGGAAGTCACATAATATCTGTTTTTAGACTTTTCTATTGTCCTGTCAGCAGTTCTGCTGATGTGAAAATGCACAAATACACGCAATCAGAATAACAGAAGTATGAAAGGAAACATCTGTTCTGTTCCTATTGAAAAAATATCACGTATTGCTGAGGTTAGATATTTGTTCTGCAAACATGAGAAAATCATGTAATACTTGCTTTCCAATATTACTTTGTTAGGCTTTTTCTGATGCTGTGAAGAGAAGCCTGTCTGTTATACATATAGTATGAATGCACATTTTACATTGCTAAACTCTATAGATATATTCAAGCAAACTTTTTATTCTATGCTTTATCTTTTAGCATATTTAGATCAGAATTAATTTCAGCCTTATATTCATAATCTCTAACAGTATTGTGAAAATTGGCAGGACATACCATACCCACGGCAAGTGTAATAGACAGGACTTCCCTTGGTTTGCCAATATGACAGCTTCTTTGTGTCACATTACCATATGTTATGCTATTTCTCATAACATTAAGGTGCTTCTGATGTGAAATAACTGCTTTATGCAAGTAGTACGCAACTTTACGAAATGTTTGTTGTCCTACACTCTGGGGACATCTGTATTGTTTGTATCATTGTCACAGGTCACACCTGGCTAAACATGGACTGCAACCTGCAGGGTGGGATAGGTGGTGGCCATACCTCTCACCTCTACAGATTTCTGCAGAATGTCCTGATGTTTGCCATATATTTTTGTTTTGTTTATCATAACATTGTGGTTTTCTGGCAAAGTAGTGTGAAATCATTAAATACTGATGTTACACAATAATGACAGATATTTTCCTGTCAGACTTCATACCCTTCAGAAAATACATGTGAATGCACAACCTGTTATGCTATCTACTTTGTATGTTTGTCAGAGCAATATTTCAAGACTGACCCTAATATTTGGGCTTTGCCCCGCTTTTCTATATGGCTTTATCCAGATGTCTTTCTCTAAGCGGTCGAGAGGTATGTTTGTGGCCCTAACACAGTCACACTGCTGCAAGGGGGTATACATATGTACATACACACACACACACACACACACACACACACACACACACACACACACACACACACATTCATGAACTGCCCTTGTTGATAGTAGAACCCCTACTTGACTAGTTTTACATGCAATAGCACTATATACATAGCACATGAACCACGGAGCTTATACAGTTTTTTGGTTGTCTGCCATTACTATTCAGGTGGATGACATCTGCAGGTGCTTTAAGGATTGCCACTGGAGGGTAAACAGGCCTCCTTAAAATAGTATAACTGTGTCGCACACACTGATGCAGGGAGACATGCATTCCAACACACATGCACAGAGAGTTGCCAGTTTTGGAATTAGAACACTTATCTATCTTGTTATGTACACTACAATCTGCCATACGTATTGCATGCGCCACAGTGCTATTGTGTTTGAAAATGTGTAATTCTGCCTCTAAGAGGATGACATCTGTAGGCCCTGATTAGGTTGGTAATGGTGGAGTTAACAGGGTGGCATCAGCATACCAGATGGTATAGCCATTGCACACATACAGGTAAGACAGCCACACTGCTACAGGGGATATGCATACACAGACACTCACACAGTTGCCAGTATTGAGATTAGAACTCCTATCTATCTAGTTCTATGCACTATAGTGCTATGTGCTTATTGCATGCTCCAGGGAGCTTATATGCCTGGGGCATACCACACGGCCTTTTTGAATGATAAATTAGGACAAAGCCATCAATAATGGGGGGGGATACAGGCCCAAAGATAGGGACACTTTTGCATATTGCGCTTGCAAATGTAGATAACTGATACAGTGACAGGTTTTGCATTAGCATTACTTGTGTGGAGGGTATGAAGTCTGAAACTGAAATGTCTGTCATTATTTTCTGACTTCAGCTATCAATGATTTGCCAAGAAACTACAATTTTATGAGACACAGACCAAATATATAAGGAAAACATCTGGACAGTCTGCAAAACTCTATACACTTGAGAGTGTCAAACAGTGCATCTATGGTGCCTGACATCAACAGACCCTGTAAGGTAATGCAATGGGGGGAGTCAACAGGGTGGAATATGCCTCAAAAACAGTATAACCAACACACACACACAGAGGACAACCACAGGAGATATGCTTCACACACACAGTTGGCAGTACTGAGATTAGAACCCCTACCTATCTAGTTGTATGTACTACAGTGCTACGTACTTATTGCATGCACTACAGAGCTTATATGCCTGGAGAGTGTCCAATGGTGTATCTAAGGTGGATGACATCAACAGGCCATGTAAAGTAATGCAATGGGGGAGTCAACAGGGTGGAACAGGCCTCAAAATGGTATAACCAACACACATACATGATGGACAGCCACAGGAAATATGCTTCTCACACAAAGTTGGCAGTATCGAGATTAGATCCCTGTACCTATCTAGTTGCATGTACTATAGTGCCACATACTTATATGGCTGGAGAGTGTCCAATGATGTATCTAAAACAGAAAAAAATAGCATAACGATCTCACTCAAGGTTTAACTGCTCAGCACCAATAATCCACAGTGAAAACGAAAAAACTGCAGCAGACCACCACTAAAATGAACTGTTTAATTGCTCAATATAAAACAATAAAAGTACAGATGAAAAATCCACACAGAGATAAGCACTTTCAGCTCCTGCCCTTCATCAGATAATTTGTGTATTTGGGGTTTTTAAATTTAAACCTAATGTAAGCCAATCACAATTCAATACTGCACCTGCCAATTCTTAAGGTCGGGATTCATTGGTATGACCTCAATTAACCCCAGATATTTATGGGCTGAAAGTTCTATTATCCATTTATATTATTATTCCTATTATCCATAATATCTATTATCCATAAAGTTATGCCCTTTATTGCTGGAAATGTGTCTGTATAAGGCATTATGCTCATTCGTCATTCTTATAGCCGATAAATTTATCGGCTCTAAGAAAGAAGAATGAGCATAATGCCTTATACAGACACATTTCTAGCAATGAAGGACATAATTTATTTTTAGGGCAATATGGAACATTAAATTGAACACTGGGGGGGATGATATAAAGAACATCACTGAGGTTGAAGAAACTAAATGGATAATAGAGCTTTCAGCCCTTAGATATCCGGGCTAAATGAGGTCATACCAATGAAACCCGCCCTTAAGAAGTGGCGGGTGCAGTACTGAAATGTGATCGGCTTACATTAGGTTTAAATTTAAAAACACCAAATACACAAATTATCTGATGAAGGTCAGGACCCCGAAAGTGCTTATCTCTGTATGGACTTTTCATCTGTACTTTTATTGTTTTATATTGAGCAATTAACCAGTTCATTTTAGTGGTGGCCTGCTGCTGTTTTTTTCATTTTCAATGATGTATCTAAGGTAGATGATATCAACAGGCCCTGTAAAGTAGGGCAATGGGGGATTAACAAGGTGGCACAGGCCCCAAAATGTATTGGCATTGTACACACATAGGCAGGAAATACACAAAGCCATAAGGGAAGATACTTATATACATGCACACAGTTGGCAGTATTGAGATTAGAATCTCTACCTATCTAGTTGTATGTACTATAGTGCTACACAGTTATCATGTGCGCCATGGAGCTTATATGCGTGTGTCCAATGCTATATCTAAGGTAAAGGACATCAACAGGCCCTGTAAAGTAGGGCAATGGGGAGTTAACAGGGTGGAACAGGCCCCAAAATGTATTGGCCTTGTACGCACAGAGGCAGGAAATACGCAAAGCTACAAGACAATATAGTTATACACACACACACAGACACACACACACACACACACACACACACACACACACACACACACACAGCTGCCATTGTTGGGAATTGAACCACTACCTGTCTACCCTATAGCACTATGTACTTATCGCATGCGTCACGGGACTTAAACATGTAGAGAGTGTCTGCCAGTGCTGTTGGGGTGGATGACATTAGTAGCTGCTGGCAGGGAGACCAGTGTTGTGGAAGACAGTAGTCACAGGACCAAAATATGGGTGGTCATTACACAGACATAAGCCTGCTGGATGTGTGTATTCTGCTGTATGTGTAATACATACAGAAACACACAAACGGCGACTGATGTGAGATTACAACCCCTCCCTCCCTACTATTGCACAATAGTCCTCACCATAGTATTTGCACATGCCACTGGTTAAAATTGGTGTACGTGTGGCTGCTGCAGTACATCACTCTATGCCTTTCAGGGTCTTTCTCCGTCTCTCTCTCTCTCTCTCTCTCTCTCTCTGTCTCTCTCCCCTTTCTCTGCCTCTCTATAAATGATGTAGTTGTATATGTTACCTATATGTCTGTATGTATATTACACTCAACAGAGGCAGATAAATCTTATATGTACCACATATGAATAGATAAAAAAATAAGCACGGGTGTCCAGAAGATCGAGAAGACCAAACAAAATGCCTTAACGCTAGTTTACTTGTAAAAAATTATTTAGCATTTTCGCCACTAAAAACAAAGTAGCTTCATCAGAGAAACAGTTTAAAAAGGCGCCAAACCTTTAAAATAGCTACATACAAAGTATCCAAGTACGTCACTTCCTTATAATCACAAAGATAATAAATAAATGAAAAATAAATTTCAAATACAAAACAACAATGTTTACCATTAATACCACTTTGAAAGACAGTAATATTAAGTATACTACTAAAGAGGTCTTATTTAGTATTTATTACGTATCCTTTAGTTGAAAGATTTTATTAATAATACCCAAATCAAATAACTTAATAGGTATTGAATATTAAAATTAAACTCAATGGATAAAATACCATCTTACATTAAAAAATATATATATATGTAAATATCAAATGACTAATTTTATTAATATTGTTTATAAGTTAGGGCTAAAAAACAAATGTTCCCATGTAAATATATTTTTACTATATAAAGAAGAAATCTGTATGTGTGCATTTTTAATCTGACAGTTTATCTCAAAAAGGATTTATATCTTAAAACTGATGAAATATTACAGTTTTCATTTAGGCCTGGGAAGTTGAATGCGTCTAATTTAAGCTGCCATTCAAGTTCCCGATTTTAAGATATAAATCCTTTTTGAGATAAACTGTCGGATTAAAAATGCACACATACAGATTTCTTCTTTATATAGTAAAAATATATTTACATGGGAACATTTGTTTTTTAGCCCTAACTTATAAACAATATTGATAAAATTAGTCATTTGATATTTACATATATTTTTTAATGTAAGATGGTATTTTATCCATTGAGTTTAATTTTAATATTCAATACCTATTAAGTTATTTGATTTGGGTATTATTAATAAAATCTTTCAACTAAAGGATACATAATAAATACTAAATAAGACCTCTTTAGTAGTATACTTAATATTACTGTCTTTCAAAGTGGTATTAATGGTAAACATTGTTGTTTTGTATTTGAAATTTATTTTTCATTTATTTATTATCTTTGTGATTATAAGGAAGTGACGTACTTGGATACTTTGTATGTAGCTATTTAAAAGGTTTGGTGCCTTTTTAAACTGTTTCTCTGATGAAGCTACTTTGTTTTTAGTGGCGAAAACGCTAAATAATTTTTTTACAAATAAACTAGCGTTAAGGCATTTTGTTTGGTCTTCTCGATCTTCTGGACACCCGTGCTTATTTTTTTAACAGTTTGCTTGGTGTTTTCCATTTTTATCAGTTTGGTTTTCATGGCTTCAGGTGGTCCGGTGAGTCCGGGGAGTCCAAATATTTTTTCTGCGGACACCCCCGATAATATGGATATTCCATCACTTCTGCTTGTTCTTTCACAAAGATTAGATTCACTGAACATTCGATTGGATAGCATTGAACAGAGACGGCCCATTGGTTTAACTCCTGTTTCGGAGGTTCAAGGAAATACTGCCCGTGGTGATCGATCAGGTGATGGGTCGCAGCCTTCCCTACCTGCAGCTCAACCCGTTTGTGGATCTTGTATGTCCAATGTTCAAAAGGAGACGCCAGTTCTTCCATTGAATGGAACAGAGGTACTTTCTAATTCTGGCTCAGCACTTATTGGCGTTCCATCTTTAACAGACTGGATTCAGAATACGGATGGTTTTTCATCTTTTCTTAAACCATCAGCACAGGAACTGCCGGTGCCGAGGTCGGAACATCATGCTGCTTGTTCGGAGGATATCGTGGACAAGTTAAAAGCATTTGACAATAAGGTACTGAAGTTAAAAAAATTGCAGCTTGAAGTTGCATATTTTAAACAGTGTTTAAACGAAGACCTTATTCCTAAAGGGCTAAGAAGTAATTTTTCTCCATCAAGTTTAATTTCTGATGCAGAATTTTTGACTGACTTGATAGCGCTTTTTCAAAGACAAGGCGCCCAACTGTTAGAGTTTATAACTAAACATTACTCGGTCAATATTGATAAGCTTATAGGCAAAATCAACCAACTGGACAATGACATTAAATTTAACATGGATTTTGTCAAATTTAAATTTGACTATAATCGCATCTTTACCAACATAGATGCGTTCATGACCAAAATGAAAACAAATAAATCTAAAAAACTTTTTAGGGAAAGAATTGCATACCAACAGCATAAAGCTTACCCTAAATTAACAGGGGTTAGCCCTCATGAAGAAGCTGGTGATATTGTTAACATTCCCGCAGTGAACAACACTGAGGATTCAGCTTTGACTATTGATAATGCAGATGAGGCTTTTGAGGAAGCCCCATCCGGGCCAAGGCGCAGTAATAGAACTAGAAAAAATGCTGAGAAATACGGCCCACAAACTGAATCCCTTGGCAATCGCAATCGTAGTAATAACAATGCTAACACTGCTCCTAATAAAAGTTTTTTAGGACATCGCAACAATCGACAGTACAAGGGCAAGAACAGGAATTGGAACAACTAATTGATTTAGAACATACTCATTCAAATGATGAATTGCCTAATATCGTATTCAATAACAAATGTGATTTTAAAATTTATAATTTTTCTAAAGTTGTTCTGGACCCTGAATTAGTAGAATTGCTTTCTCTTGGTAATACTTTTGTTCCTTCCAGACAATGTGATTTAGCAAAACTACTTATTGATCTTAAATGTTTTGTCCGCAAACTTAATTTTAAACTGTTGTTTAGTACTGATACAAATGATTCAGTGCACCCGTTGAAGTTATCCATTGCTTTTAATCCCCCCTTCATCATAGCCTGCTTTTGTTTGAGAATATTTGTGAACTTGATATTAGACATATGAGTTCATTTAATGGGTTTAAAAAGAATATTTCTAATATATCAAAGGAACAAATAGCAGCTCTTAATAATTTATGTCATTTATCAGTTAGAGTCATCAAACCTGATAAAGGGGGTGGTTTGGTCATTTTTGAAAAATCACAATACATAGAAAAAATGCTTTTAGTATTGGATTCACCTGCTTACAGAATTTCATCTCTTAATGAAATGAATTGCTCTTACAAAAGATTGAGAGGCTATTTAAGGGACCTTTTTCTTATGGGAAAAATTGATGTGGATACATATAAGTTTATAGATATTATTTCACTAAAGGTTCCGGTTATGTTCGGAATACCGAAGATCCACAAGAACCTAAGAGACCCCCCAATGACAGCACTCACATCTAACTTTTTCATTTTTGAAAAAGATTATTATCTCCAAAAACAGGGTGTAGCCATGGGCTCACCCTGTGGTGCCAGTGTGGCGAACATGTTTATGGCATACTGGGAGAAACATAACATATTTAATAAACCAGAATGTATGGATCATATCAGTTATTATACTAGGTTCTTAGACGATGTCTTCATCCTTTTTAAGGGGGATGCCCTGTTAGCCCACTCGTTTGTTAATACTCTTAATGAATCTACAACTTTCCTCAAATTCACATATAGCTTTTCAAAATGTGAGATTGACTACCTTGATGTCAAACTGACCAAGGATCTGTCTAATCACAAGTTTTTGTCCAGAATTTTCAGGAAGGTTACATACTGTAATTCCTACCTGCATTTTTCGAGTTCTCATCCCTTTAAACAAAAACGGGCTATTGTGAAGGGACAGTTGGTCAGGGCAGTGAGGATGTGTAGCACTCTTCCCAATTTTCATAAAGAGTGTGAATTTTTGAGGGATCTTTTCTTAAACCGGGGGTACCCCCCGCTTTAATAGATGAGTTAACTTTTGAAGTTGAAACCAAGAGATTGAAAGGGTTTTATAAACCACTTCTTAATTATGAAAATTCTACACTTCTGTCGACTCATGGGGCTATTACATGTACCATCACTGATACGAGTTCCCCTTCGCATACTGTTACTGGTGATAATGACATCAAGAGTCCTTTATCTTTGAGCTTTGTTACTACATTTAACAATAATTCCCATCAAATCTGGGAAATCATTCGAAAAAATTGGCACCTAATTTCTAGTAATTCTTTATTATTGGAAAAATTAGGACCCAGTCCTAGAGTTGTATATAAAAGAGGGAGTAATATTAAGGAGTTATTACAAAGGAAATTTGACGAAAACTCCCTTAATAGACAGAAGGGAACATTCACTTGTGGCTTTTGCAATTGGTGCAAAATGCTTAAAACAGGGAGTACATTTTGCATTAGAAATAGAAAATATGAAATTAAATTTAAGATTAATTGCGAAATGAAGTCTATTGTTTATATTGCATTTTGTGTTTGCTGTTTGGCTTTCTACGTCGGTAAAACCGATAGAAAATTTCGTGAGCGTATTTACCAACATATTTATGCTATTAAGCATGGTAAATGTGAGAACGCTTTAGCCAAACATATAGTTAATAATCCGGGACATAGTTTTCATTTTATGGCCATTGATCATATCTCACCAAGTATTCGGGGAGGCCCTTGTTCCTTATTATTGGAGAATCGGGAACTTGAATGGCAGCTTAAATTAGACGCATTCAACTTCCCAGGCCTAAATGAAAACTGTAATATTTCATCAGTTTTAAGATATAAATCCTTTTTGAGATAAACTGTTGGATTAAAAATGCACACATACAGATTTCTTCTTTATATAGTAAAAATATATTTACATGGGAACATTTGTTTTTTAGCCCTAACTTATAAACAATATTGATAAAATTAGTCATTTGATATTTACATATATATATATTTTTTAATGTAAGATGGTATTTTATCCATTGAGTTTAATTTTAATATTCAATACCTATTAAGTTATTTGATTTGGGTATTATTAATAAAATCTTTCAACTAAAGGATACGTAATAAATACTAAATAAGACCTCTTTAGTAGTATACTTAATATTACTGTCTTTCAAAGTGGTATTAATGGTAAACATTGTTGTTTTGTATTTGAAATTTATTTTTCATTTATTTATTATCTTTGTGATTATAAGGAAGTGACATACTTGGATACTTTGTATGTAGCTATTTAAAAGGTTTGGCGCCTTTTTAAACTGTTTCTCTGATGAAGCTACTTTGTTTTTTAGTGGCGAAAATGCTAAATAATTTTTTATAAATAAACTAGCGTTAAGGCATTTTGTTTGGTCTTCTCGATCTTCTGGACACCCGTGCTTATTTTTTTAACAGTTTGCTTGGTGTTTTCCGTTTTTATACATATGAATAGATGGGGTAAACATGCCTGATGAGGGGGATAGGCAGTTAAGGTGTACATATCTGTCTGTATGCAGAAGGGATATATGTAAATCCAAGTTCTATAGTCGGATGTGGGTTCAGACATGGGCTGAAAGTAGCTAAGTGTAGGAGCATGCCCAGTATGACCAATATTATGAGTGGGACTCCAGACCAGACCCCTGTATCCCAGTCCAGGATTTTGTGTGCTACATCCAGTTAGCTGATGAACCTCTGTAAACAGTCCAGCACCTTACTGAGATAGTGGCTGAGGGATCTTCTGGCTGTGTGTTGTCCTTATTAACTGAGTCATATCTAGCGTGGGTACACACTGTATTGGACTGAGCAGAGTTTTGCATAATATGTGAGTTACATTTTGCACAGCACTGTGATGTCCTGGTATGTCAGTGCCAGATCAGTATAGATTAATGTGAGGAACCACTGACAGACATTTGCCGACTGACTGCATACACTGCAGGGAACCCATGCTACTGCAGAAAGTGTTCTAGTCTGCACATTCTAAGCTTGTCTGGCCAGTGGTTCCTCCTTCCCTTTATATGTGGCCCTTTGTCCTGCTCTGCTCCAGTCGCAGGCTTTGTCCACAGTTGTTATGGTGTGACTGGGGTGGAAGTCATAACATCACACACAGGGTTATGGGCTGCACATCTCTGACTGTAGCTGTTTAGCAGATTAGCTAGCATTGTGCCCCATACATCTGCTCTGGTCTTCAGATGGTTTGTGTTGCACTGTTCTTCTAAGTTTACATGTTGGCCATACCTCTCAAACTCTTACAGCCAGACATCTAGACAGGGCCATATATCACAGTTAGACACAGGCCCAGACATGAGGACAGCATCTTAATATTGCTCTTCCAAATTTAGACAGCTGGTAGACTGATTTTGTATAAGCTTGCATTTTCTTATGGGTATGAAGTCTGTATCTTAACTGTCCATCATTGATGTTTTCACATCAACCTGTATTGTTTTCCCAATAGTTTGCCAGGCAAATGCAATGTTATGACAAGCAGAACAGATATATGAGGCATATGTGTGGACATTCTGAAAAACCCTGACATTCGTGGGGTATGGATGGTGCCAAATGACTTGTTGTGAGTACTGACACAGTTATGTGGCAGCCTTTGTATCCTGGTGCTAGAATGACTTGTCACAACCTGCTGTTCTAGTAGGCAGGTTACTCAGAGCTGTGTACTGTCCATATCTGTGGTCCCCTGTCCCTCCATTGTCCAGGTTTCCTGCAGTAATAAATACTGACTTCTGGACAGCCTGTAGAACTCCTACTGTAGGTGTAGCTGACATGCAAAATAGTAGGCACAACCAGGCTCAAACCATGGACCCTGTCACCCACAGTAATGTACTTAGCCCAGTGAGCCACAACAGCCACTTGCCAGTGCTGTCTACCTCCTGACACTATTAACCACACACAAACATAGCACACTGACCCCTGCATATTGTGGAAATGGAACATGTTAGCATGTTGATTGGGACAGCCCTGGGAATGTGTGGTCTGCTGCTATTACCTTACAAACATAACTGTTACTGCAGTTCTATGGGAACATGGGTGTGTGTGGGGGGTAGGGGACCATACCTCTCAACTGTACAGATTTTTGCAGAATGTCCAGATGTTTGCCTCACATTTTGGGTCCATTTCTCATAACATTGTGGTAATCTGGGAAATTACTGTCAAATCATTAAAGACTGAAGTTAGAATGTAATGGCAAACATTTGAATTTCAGACTTCTTTCCCTTCAGAGAATTCATGCTACTGCAAAACCTGTTACTCTATCAACTTTCTATGTTTGCAAGAGCAATTTTTAACAATTCTTCCTGTTTTGGGGCCTTTGGCCCACATTTCTTTATGGCTTTGTACAGATTTCTTGCTCTAAGAGGTTGAGAGGTATGCATGTATGGGACTCCAACATTGACATCCATGCATCTGTCTTATGATCCCACTGTTTGTAAGTCCCTCACATAGTGCAGTAGGTTTTGGTGGCTTGGGGCCTACTGCATATTCTGGGGCAGCCAGTATTTGGGAGAGAGTTCATGTTGTCCCACATTCCTGTCCATTGTCTGCTGCTATCCCGGTAGCCCACTCCATTCCTTGCATACATGCAGCAATACCACACATATGCTACCACAGTCTACTACACCATTCATTTGTTGTTAAGAAAATTGACTTACCTTGTGCCTGCAGCAGTTGACAGGACAGTGCTTCAGGGCTGACTCTGTCAGATGCATGCAGTACACAGCCTATACATGGTAAGGTATAGGTAGTGTGATGTGGCTGGCATCCATTTTACTGCGTGTATGTGAGTCAGAGTGAGGTGTCACTCCCCAGGTCTCTATGTTGTCAGTGTATGTACTATACGTTGCCTCTTTCCCAAGGCTAAGGCATACTGGGCATGTCTATGTCTGCCTACAGGGATGGGCTCAGGGGGTTCTTCCTCCAAGTCCCCCTGTGCCTGTGGGGACCTTGGTAATGGTGGGGGGCTGTGTCTCCCATCCCTGTGATATTCCTGATGCAGCTGTTTCTGCAGGATCATATTATGTAGCATGGCAGATACTATGAACATGTGTACACATGTGGCTGGAGAGCACTGCAGGGCTCCACGAGATATGTCAAGGGAGTGGAACCATGGCTTGAGCAGCCCAAACACATGCTCTGCAATGTTCCTAGTTTGTGCATGTGCCTCATTATAGCATTATTCATTTGGTGTGTGTACATTTCTGATGGTTGTCGTCATCTATGGTTCCAGTGTGTAACCAGCATCTCCCACTAGATGGCCATATGGGATGTCCCCCCTGGCAAATGCCTGGTACAGCTGTGATGCATGCTAGATGTGGGAGTTGTGATAACTGCCTGGGCGGCCAGCACACACATTGATGATAATGCCCTGGGCATTGCACACAACCTGGCATTTGATGGAGTGATACCTCTTGTGGTTGACATAGACTCTACCCTCCTCGCCGGGTGGTACTTTGATGTGCACATGAGTGCAGTCTATGGCACCCAGTACCTCTGGGTAGTGTGCTATACTGTGGAAGAGATGCATATTGCTGGTCCTCTCCTCAGGGGTGAAGGGGAAATAAATGTGCTCACTGGCATGTGTTAGTATGACATCAAGGAACTGGTGGAGTACCTTGGATGTGGATGCCTGTGAGACCCCCATGATGTCTCCAGTAGGTCTTTAGAAAGTACCTGTAGCTAGTATTCTTAAGGCTACACATACCTTTGTTTCCACTGGGATGGGTTCCCCTATGCTGGCTCTGGGTCTGAGGTGAGGGCGGCAGAGCTTGGTGAGCTTCTGTATTATGTCCCTGTCCATCCTGTTGCACTCTAGTATCTCCAGCTCATGCAGCCTCTGAAAGGTTACCCTGGGCCTGAACACTCTTCTCTTCCTCAGTCTGGGCCTATTGTCAGCATCATCATCATCACTGACCTCAGCCTGTAGCGCATACAGATGTAGCAAAGCAGCAGCATCCCCTATACTTTTGTCAGTTAAAATTCCCAAAGGTGTACTCCGGTGGTGCAGAGTATGTGGGAAAAATCAGATTGAAGGGTGTATGCATACTTTATACTGGTGTGCTGCAGATGCAGCCTGTGTGATTGGCTGACTATGATACATTCCACCTGCCAGCTATATTACTGAGGGGTTTGAATGGGCCAGTGACAGTGGAACAGGGCCTATTAGTCATTTATATTTGATTGGCTTTCCCAGGCCATTTCCTTTTATTTATTTATTTTTTTTACCAATTTTCTCCACTGCTAAGCCCTGTGGTGCTCCGCTCAAACCTATGGAGCTAGTGTAAACATTGCTCAGCAGTTTGGACCCCCCCCCTGTATACGAGCATGCTTAGCTTTTCTTTAACCAACTGAAACATGTGCCGCGGGGCTAAGTATAGCTTAGCAGCCTCAGACACACACCCCTGCTGAGGTGTGCTTAGCTGAGCACAAACAGGTGCCTCTAAGCTCCAATCCACTTACATATGCTGTGGCACCCCCCTCTTTTGATTGTACTTATTTGTTCTGCCTACACCAACACAGTTGTAGTCCTATCACAGTTAGTACTTATGGACTTTTGCGATTCAGTAACCCTGGCTCATTTACATACACCTAACTCTGTATATCCTGAATACAGCACTACACCAGGGCCTATCTCCTTAGCTACCACTGTAACATGCCATTGTATGACTGCATGCTGGCCCCTATAATGCAATAACTTTACATGCCTTTATATTTCATATTTTACACATTTTATTTTTTTTTTTAAAAATAGCATGAGTGCCACTGCTTTCTGCTTAAACATGGCATAAGTATTTAAAAAATTAATTTTTCATATATTGCATTACTTTTTCATGTCAATGGCCATAGATTTGGCCATTTTCATGGCTACTGTCACATATACAACTTTTTATGTGGGCTGTTACAGCCCCTGTTTAAATTTTATAGTCCAGTATACTGTTTGCAACTGCTTACATTTTTCCTGCAGACACGGTACCTACACAGATGCTTTTCTGCTTGCTGGATCGGGAAATCACCTCATTTGCATGGTTTTCACCAGCAGATGAGGTGATTTGCATTCTGCAGACACCTCTGTGTTCACAAGGTGTCCACATGCTAGTACACACCCCCAGCCCTGTTTCCTGGATTGCTCAGTGGCCATTTTACCATGTTCAGGCCACTACACTATTCCTGCATGGAGAATCGCTCTGTGTAGGGTTTATTGAATTACCCTCACCAACTGTTACATAAACAGCTCAATGGGTTAAGGGCAAAGCAAAACAACAGTGGCGACAAAGAATCACCCTGGAATATCCCCTTTAAATATTTTATCCTTGAGATAATAATTTGCCCTTTCTCATGACTTAATTGCAAACTGCAAAGTGGTTTACCACTGTTTCATAGTCACTCTAATGTAATTGATCAATGTATGATGTATCAGATACATGTGTAAGCACTCCTTTATCTATAAATGTGGAATGTTGCCAATTTTTTTTATTTATCCGTGACAAAATTACATTCTTCTCCTTTTTTACAATCCTCCATTACAATTTTATTTAGCATCAATTGATCCTTTGTTACATATAACATTCTTTTGTTAGCCTTTTGCTGTATTGCCATGATTGAGTTTTCTTCTAAATGACTCTAAACTCTGTCAGCTTCAATTCCAGTATACAGTTTTATACATCGTTGGAAGACAAGCACTTTTTACGATGGCTTAAAGGTTCGTTCTTATGGAGAAGTATCTTTTTTCCTGTTGTTAACTAGGCTAGTGTCTGTTCGAGATGCACATATAAATCTTCATGTAAAGATGTTAATTCTTTTATCCAGATGTTATGAACTGCATATGGGCCAGGGGGTTTCCAGTTGGGAGCATTCCCTAATTTTGTTTCAGTTTCCTGGCTATCACTTCATCCCTTAAATATCCTATACATTTGAACTTCTTACTGTTTCTTTTATTTCTTCTATCCATTCAGCATTTTTGTCATGTTCCACAGAGTCTTCATAAATATTACTCCAAAATGTGTCTATTTCTTTTTTTTTTTTGTTTGTTTTTTATGGTGTTTCTATTCCTTTTGCTTTGCTGCCCACTTCTCTTTAAAACTTTTTGGGTCATCAATGAATTGCTTATTTTGTACTTTTCCTTTATATTTATCTGCAAATTAAAGTGTATGCCTGGGCTGATATCTTTAGTTTATTACTTGCAATATTGAATGATAGAGCCATATATGTTCTGATAATGCACATTGCTTTTATCACCCCATCTTTTCTAATCATTTTTGTTGAGCGAGTACCTCTTCTATACTCTTCTAACAATGATACTTCTTGTCTCAATTGCTTTGTAGTTTTCTCTTTTTGGTGCTTCCATAATGGCATTTCATTTATTCCCTTTCTTTCCCTCATTGTTCTGCATTTTTATGGTAATACTTTACTTGTTATTAATTTAGCTGCACAGTAATAAATTCTATTCACTGTTATTGTATCACATGAATTTCTGTTAATAGTCTTAATTACTTTGTTTATCTACTTTCATACTTCTAATATTTGGGGTCTTATTTACTTCCTGTAATCCATTTCTTTAATTGATCTTAAAATGTTTATCCATCTCTATTAAATCAAGTAACTCTTCCCTTAGATCACTTTCATCTAAACTGAGAGCACATTCTTTGTTCACCGTTTCCTGCGGGCATTTTATATAAAGTTCCAGAACATCTTCTTGTGACATATTCTCTTCAGCTGCATCATCTGCTGCTCTTTCATATGGAAACTCATTGGCCTATCACTCCACAAAATTGGCTGTGTCACAGCCACTGTTTCCTGTTCCTTCCCTTGCTGTGCAACTCCAATTGAACTTTTGTACTGGTTTCCTACTGAAGGTTTCAGAGCATCTTCATATGCCAAGTGATCAGATGCTTCCCGTTCCACCTGTTTCTCCTTAATTTGGGGACTCATTGTTCCATCATGCTGCTACATTGCCAACATTCGATATTTGACACTAAATCCTTCACTTTGCATGTAATCCATAACTTCAGTTTCTATTTCTTTAATTTTGCATTACTAATCTGTTTTCCTTTGCCTGTATTTCTCTTCAAATATCTTTTGTGTTTTTTTATTTAGTTTTGCTTTCTCCATTTCAAAAATATAATGCACCATATTAAATCTCTTTTTTCGTTGCCATGTCCATATTTCTTCTTCAGACGTCTTCTACACCACCTGTTTAGTCTTAATTGGGGGCTCATTGTTCCATCCTGCTATGACATAACCTGTGTTAGACTTTCTACACTAAATCCTTCACTTTGCAGGTATTCCATAACTTCAGCTTTCTTCTACAACAGAGAGACCATCCTTACACTACAGTCGGAATATTCTAATGTTGTCTAAGTCATTAGACACTCCTGAATTTAGAATCCAATTGTACATGTACACCATCATCTTATATGTACTGTACTGATTTTAGAATTAACTTTCCATGATTCTGTAATTCTACTCTACTCACCTGCATGCCAAATCAGACTTTTTTCTATAACCAGTTTCAAAAAGATTCTTTCTGAAGCCATTTTCCTGAATGCTCAACATCATGACAAAAGTTAAAAGAAAACAATGACATGGGCTTACATTCGGATCACCAACCTGGCAGCACCCACTAAAACGACACTAGCATTTTTCATTAAAAGATCAAGTAAATGTACCACTAAAATGGCACTAGCATTTCTCATCAAAAGATCAAGAAAATGTACCCCACAAAGACCCAGGTTTCTAGGGCAACACTGACAGCTTTAATTTGACAAATCTACTGCTTGTGCCTACTTCATGTACAGCACACCAGCATCCAATTTCAGAACCTAAAATGGTGCATTTCACATTTACAGAGCACAATACTTAAATAATAATATCTTACAATTGCACTTTTACTCACTGAAATACAAATCGTAGTTACAACAGCATGGTCCCTGCACATAGATAGGCATAGCTCTCAACCTTCTATCTCCAAAATGAAGAACATTTTATCTTGAGAGGTATGTACGTAGGACTTTGCCACAGGTTAACAGCAACCTCACCTTTGACCACCATGTCTCCACAGTGGTAAGAAGGGCATTCTATACTGCTCATCTCATAAGTAAGGGCATTGCCTCCAGAAAAAAATAAGTTTTATAACTTCCCTGTATTCTTCTGTCATCAGGCCAATTATTGAGTACAACACTCCTTTTGGTATGTACCTTTCCAAGCACCCGCAGCAACTGGAAAGACCACAAATGTTTCTCACAAGGAAAATTTAAGGTCTTCAGCATCTGTCCTATGTGGTTCATCTGAAATCACTGTTACTTTATTCTGTTTCATACAGACTACTTAGAGGCAATCTCGGCTTTGCATACAAGACAATCTCTAACCTTGCTTTATTGAAAATGCTGCATATCCGTAAGTCAAATGGTACAAAGGTTACTCACTCTAAAGACCTTAACCTAGTATGTGACATTAATAGAACCTGCTGGAGGGACAGATTTGTCTCTCAAAGGTTACTACACCTTTGGAACAGACTCCCACTTCACTTCAAACAGAGCAGCTCATTGTCCCTCTTCAAACGCAATCTGGACAATTCACCACGGGGTTTCCAACTGTGTGTCTCTTGGACAGGGGCAATAGGTGGTGAGTGTGGAAATAAGGGTAAACTTGGCTAGGCTTTTAATGGCCATAAGGCCATTAAGCCTATTACATTAGAGAGTCAATTATCCGAATGTCGATTATCAGAAACGTCAACTATCTGAACCCAACCTTCCAAAGTTTTTGGGTAGGAAAAATCAGAAAGTCCAAATATGTAACATTAAACATATTCGCTTGTGCATGTTTTTTGAGCTTCTAGCCCACTCGTGTGGGAATAATGTTCTTTATTGTCCACTGGAAACAATGAATGGTTGAAAAGCATGCAGAAAAATACAATATTTTTGCAGTTTTTTTTTATCCAGTTCATTGTATGTTTGATTATCCGAACTACCCTAGGTCCCAATTAGTTTGGAACTGACTCTCTACTGCAACTTACAATGTGGAACAAATGGGCAAAAGTGGAACACTAACAGCCTACTAACAACTTCACCTAGGAAGGTTATAGGATGGTTAAAATGTGCTAGTTTTACTTATAAAACATTTTTTATGAATATGATTTCGTTTTCTTTATTACTGATATCAGTTAAAAAATTCCTAACACTGAACGTGGTACAAATGCTTTCACTGGGAAACTTTGAGGAACACGAACTTTTTAAGATCCCAAATGAAGAACCTATAACGAGACACAGTACACTTGAGAGGTGTGTACATAGGACTTCGCCACACCCCCTATAAACTATGTAGGCAGCAACTGTGCCAAACCACGTGATTCAAGCAAGAGTTCTGCCAAATCAGCTGGCACGGTGGTTGCAATCTTGTGGAAGTTGTGTATTATTATTTCATATAGTTTTTTTTAAAGCTGGTATAATAAGTGAATCCAACCGTCACACGCTCTGTTTTGTTTCGGTGCACAGTTAGGATGTTACCTATAAATGTTTCAATGGCACGAGTAAAGTTCCTTTTGGCAGAGGTGCGAGCAGTTTCAGTACCGCTAAGGCACAGTTCTGGTCGCCCCTGGTTTGCTAAATGTCATACATGTAGTTATAAGTTTCCTTGTTTTCATGGACGGTTTTTCTATTCGACTGAAGGAAGAAGAGGTCGCGAGGTGTCCCTAACATTTCTGCCGGGAGAATGCACTGGTGAGTTGGCTGACGGAGGTTAATAGCACTTATATATAATACATACGGATCATTGTCAGTGAAGAAGCAGTTTTCTTTCCGTAGAAGGGCGGTATAATTGAACTTTCCGTAGCAAAGGTGGAGGTAGGCGGCAGCAGCCATGTGAGTTGTGGTATACAAATAAATTTTAAAGGAGCAACGTTTCTAAGAATCAAATGAAACTAAAAGGATGCTGGTGTTACAGTAAAGCTAAACAAGGAGCCCAGGGTGATGTATGTGTTAATGGCTAATGTCTTATTTTGAAAATATGTAGTTCATACAAGTCTGCCAACTTTTCAGATGCCCAAAGTGAGACTTTTTTGTAGAAATACGAGATTTTCCATACCAACCACCAGTGCAAAGGATAGGACTTATTTTTTTTGCCAAAGTAAAATTATTCTTGTATCATTTGAGCAGCTTACCCCGTTTCATATAATATTTGTGTTTCAGATACAAAATAATTTTTATACCACTATTAAAGAAAACATAGGAAGTAGTTTTGGCCTTATAATCTCAGGACATTTGCCATTTTCCCCACAGGATACAGCTGACCAATAGGGACTGCCATCTTAAAGAGGGACAGAGGGCAACTCTAGTCACGAGTACGTAAGCTACAGAACAAAACATCAGTAGTGTGTCTAGGTGGTGGTGTAGCAAAACTCATCCGTAGGGACTGTACAATGCACAACATTCCTGGTGGTGGGTGGGCAGTTTAGGAAGGTAGTATACACTTCCAAAAATCTTAAGTATATGCAGTTCCTTAAATAGTTAAAAATTGTATTTTGTCTTTTCCCGGTTAGGGGTCGCCACAGCGGAACTCCGGTCCGCTAATGATTGGCAGTGGATTTTTACGGTGCAGAGTTGCCAGCCTGACGCCCAACCTTCAAAGAAGGCACACCCATTCACGCACGCACCTACCTGCGTGTCTTTAAATGTCACTCGACCGTGGGGAGGACATGCACACTTCTCGCAGAAGGCACTCCAGCCAGGAATCGAACAAGGGAACCTCTTGCTGTGAGCTCCTTAAATAGTTAATTGACCGAAATGAAAAACTAGTGCCCTGTTAAAATACTACCACCATGCTTCTCCACTAATCCTGATTTTTGACTCATATTTAAGCTCTATTTCTCATATATTTTTTACTTTCTTTTACGTCGGAGAGGATTAGTCAGCAAATATTTATTTAACTGAGTTAGTGGGCTGCTACCCGACCATTCTCAGTCACTGTCCAAGCTGCAAGACGAGACAAAAGTGCAGCAAGTTAGGTTATCAGAATATCAAAATGTAAACTAAAATAACAGTGTAGCAGAATAACAGTAAAACATTGCACAAGAAATAGTTTACAAGAAGCTATAAATACAAACTAGAATTCTACCATGTTGTTACTCAGTTGATAAGAGAAATACAAATTTGTATGTGCTACAGAACTGCGTCTAATACTCTGTTTAGACAATACTTCATACATAAGAAAGAAACCGGATTTTATTCTATGCACAGTTAGAAGTCATATAAAAAGGTATGAGAAGAAGTGATTGGAGAAGGATAAAGTAAGTATCTGTAGTTTATTTATATTCAGCGGATGTCTCTGAAGCAAGTGAATTTGTACTCTTCCTGCAGATTTGTGTTGAACTCTTCCTGTTTTTTGTTTGGAAAATATCTCTGATAAAAAATTGGATAAGGAGTTCCAGGAAGCAGGAGCCAGTTAGAAGATGGATTTCGCACTAGTGGTAAATGTAAAATGGGAGTTTTTTTACATTTTTAAGTTTGCATTCTGTGTTTGTACCAAACTTGTCTATCAAGTGTTTGCCACCTATTGGTGTTGTATCATAAAGCTTTAGTGTCATCCAGGCATCCAAACTCCTCTTGAATAAAGTAAGGTGGCTTTTTTAATAGCTGGAGGCAATGCATTGCACCATATTCCCACTCTATAATGAAAGTGCACCTTATTAGTGAAGTTTTGTAGATAGGTGTGTGATGTGTGGTGTTGTCAGCTATGCCAGAAGTAGGGCAGAGGATATGCCAGCATAGTTAGAATTATGTCATTTGTATAAGAAACTGATTAGTACAGATGCTTGTATTGAAAATATATTTGTAAAGTCGCATGTGTTTTAAAAATGTATTAAGTTTGTCCTGCTGGACAGAAAAGAAATACATGTACATCAGACTGCATTGTAACTTTTGAAATTAATATATTGTAAAAAAATTATACTGGAAGAGAAGAGGTTGATCTCAGTCCAGCTAATTTTGAAAAATAGTACATACAACAGCTAATTTTGAAAAATAGTACATACAACTAGCAACAATGAGAAAATCAAGAACACTAATTCAGACCCAAAAGTATTTTATTCTCTAGCGCCAGACCCAAAAGTATTTTATTCTATAGTGCCTCGGTACAAAACCTTCCAGGAGTTACAAAATTCAGCTAAAAATGTGTTACCTTTTGTACAAAAAACATAACCATTCAATAATACAATCAAACAAGTAAATAAAATACTTCCAATTAACCTCTCCTTTCAGTCCCATAGGGACCAAAGTATCATATTTAAGAATAAAGACAGACTCTAACAGTTTTTCTTTCAAAAGAATTTCATCAGCATTTTCAACAAATACTTGTTGTTGCCTCACAGTTAGACGTTGCCCGTTTGATTCTCAGTTAGTGCATCTTCTGTGTGGCGACATGCGTGAATGGGCATTCCTTCGTTGAAGGTTGTGCGTTAGGCCCGGCAAGCCAGTATGTAAAAATCTACTGCCAATCATTAGCGGACCGGAGTTCCGCTGTGGCAACCCCTAATCGGGAAAAGCCAAAAGACACAAACAAACTTGCTCTAAAATACAACCTTGAAACACAGAAAAATCACTGCCATGTACATCTCTGAAATGACATGCTAATATCTTGTCTTCCCTCTGATTTTTTTTATGTCCCTGATATGTTCCATTAACCTCACTTTAAGACTTCTTTTTGTTTCACCAATATAAAAGAAACCACACGGGCATCTTAAGGCATAAATAACCCCCTTGCTGTTGCATGAAAAATGTCCCCTTGGTACATATTTGATTTTATTCATATATTCAAAGGAACATATTGTATATTTGCAAATAGAACAACTGTTGCATTTATAAGTGCCCATAGATAATGGACCAACACTTAAGTAAGTTACTTTTTTGGTAAGACAAAATTTCCATGAACAAGCATGTCCTTTAAACTTCTTTCCTGTTTGTATGATATCATAAGGTGCTTACTCAAAATGTTATAGAAATACCCATCTTTATGGAGAAAATTGTAGTAATAATATTTTACAATACTACTAACGTCCTCACTTTTAATGTTATATGCTAACAAAATACATTTGTTCATTGTTGTTTTCACCATTCTCTCTACCCCCCCCCCCCCATTGACCCACAACCTATCCTAACCTTGTTTTTGATTGTAACATGCACAGTGTTTGCTTAGCTTTTTCTATTGCTTTCCTACTATAACCTCCATTATAAAACATAAGGGAAGTATTGTATATTTCTTCCAACAAATTTGTCTCAATGTTACATGTTCTAGATAATCTTAAAAGATGATAGAACATGGGGGGGGGGTGACAGCTAGTAGCATACAGGTACTGGCTTCCATCTAAGAATTACCTATGTACCCCAAATGTTGCCATTATCCAAACTCTTAAGTGTCAGAGCTAGATAAGAGACCTGGGTTCCATATTGTAGCCCATCAAAAGACAAATTGAATGTGTTTTGTTGTAAATCAGCAGCAAACTGCAGAATTTCACTCCTTCCCCCTTCACATATAAAAATTAAGTCATCAATCATAAGTTGTTAAAAATAATGGTAGTACAGTGAATGCAGGACTTGGGTGCAAGTGGTGTCCACTTCATCCAGGAACAACAATTTTCACAAGAAGAGTTGGAAGAACAGTTACCGCCAGAGACATTGGGTACTGTTGATGTATCTAAATCTCTCAAGTTTTGAATTAAGTAAGGAAATGTGCAATATTTTAAGGAAAGGCTAGAATTTTGTGCCAGCCACAAGGGCAAACAAATACAATGTGATTAATTCATTGAGAGATTATGTAAGAAAGCTTATTTAAGTTTTTGTTTCCCAAAGACAGCAGTGTTTCAAATATGTTTTACAAGCATTGTGTTTATAACCCCCCCCCCCTTTGAAAAAGGAGCTTTAACTATTTCCCATGGCATGTGAACAACAGATTGAGTTATTGAACAACAACAGATCTGAGTATAAGTATTATAATCTATCCGTTCAGGAAAGGCATTTATTGCCTGAATTATTAGTGAATGATGAAACCCTGATCAACTAAGGCATTCCCTTTATTGGCCTTAGTTGTATTGGATAGGACTAAATATGTACATAATATGGATGAAATGTTATCGGATGTTGGATGAAATGTTATCGGATGTTGAATTTTATGGAGAAGTATCTTTTGGTGAAGTGAAAAAATCTTAATCAGTTAGAGGTGCTCAGAGTGAGGAATGGTTTTTAAGTGGTCGTATCACTGAACAGATAGGGTGCTTTCTGGTAGTTGAATTGCCTAGAATGAGTTGTATCTTTGGTTTACTCAAAATCCATAAAGATTTGGATGACCCACCTATAAAGCCTTTAGTGGCCAGCAATAAAAATAAGACCGAAGCAATGGCTATTTTTAACAAGCACCTGCAACAAGTTGTAGAAATTCATGCTTCTTGTGTCAAAGATTCTTTTGATTTCAAAACTAAAATTGGAACTTTAAGGTTATAAGATGAAGATTTGCTAGTCACATTAGACGTTAATACTGTAATACCTAAGGTGTGAGTTAAACTGTGCAAATTCTCTAGAACTACAGTAAGCCTTTTAATGGAAATGTTGGATTTAATTTTAAGCTACAACTTTTTTGAATTTAACAGTAGCCTGTATCATCAGATCAATGGAGTAGCGATGGATGCTACTATGGCCCTGAGCTATGCCAATGTTATGCATGGGTGGGAAAGGTGTAATATTTTTCAGAGTATTTATATGAAATTTATAATATTTTTTAAGCTCTTTATTAATTATGCCTTCATTGTTTGGAGTGGTAATATGGACCTTCAGACCTTTTATGTTAATTTTTACACTATTTAAATAATGTTCCTGTTTAAAGTTTACTTCGAATTACAGTTGCAGTAATGTTAATTATTTAGGTGTGACTAATTTATAAAGAGTGGGCAGATTAATGAAAACCATTTATAAAAAAAAAGATGTACAGAATAATGCTCATCTACATTATGAGAGCATGCATCCCAAAAAGACTAAAATTGATATTGTTAAAGGACAACTGAGAGTATATGAAGTAACTGACAAAGGGGATGACTTCCAAAGGGAAAGTGTTAGTTTATATAAAAAAATTATTAGCAGAGGATATCCCAAGAATATAGTACTGGAAAAATACAATGAAATACGTAGTAGAAGAAAAGATGAACAAAGAAAGATGGTGTTATTAAGCAAGTAGACTATAAAACTTCTATGCAGATTACCAACAGTGTGGATAAGCAAGCTATTTAAAAGCATTATTTCTGTTAATTGGAATTTTAAGTGCAACTCTGAGATTAGTAAAGTAGTAGAGGATGCTCCTGTGTTTATACAGAAGAGAGGGAAAAGTTTGAATTTATTTAAAGTAAATTGAAGCCTCCACAAAAGAAGCACATCAGTCCAGGCATTTACAAATGCTATAACTGTAATTTTTGTAGTCATCTATTGACTGATGTTAAAGAAATTTGTATTATGTTTTAATGTAGAGTTAAAAGGTATTACTTGTAAGTCTAGATTTGTGTACCTGGTGTTCTGCATTTCATGTTGGTCGTACCACTAGGGAATTGTACAAGAGAGTGTATGAACATAAACGTGCTGTGGCAATTGGAGATGAAAGAAAATGCCCTTAGGAAACATTATAAAGTTACTCTGTGTAAAATTTTGTTTTGGATGAAGTGTTATGTTTTGATAAAATGTTCCATGCTGAAGAACTGGGGTGACTGGAATAGATTTGGCAAGTGAAATTAAATGCTTGCCATCCACCTGGTCTAAATGATGGGGAGGCCTTTGTTGCTCTCCTTAAAAGGAAAGGGTTGAAGCATTTAATTAGTGTCCTGTGATTTTATTGGATTGAGTTTATAGTTGGTGAATGTTAATCATATATTATTCAGTCTGAAGTCTTATCAAGACAAATGTGCTCACTGTTTAATGTGTTGTGGTCAATAAATATTCAGTCTGAAGTCTTATCAAGACAAATGTGCTCACTGTTTAATGTGTTGTGGTCAATAAATAAATTCATTGTTTAGTTGTAGTCTGGATTTTTATTTTATTTCCATAAATGTTTTATAATCTGTATCCACCAGTTTTACTGGTTTCTGATTATTATTTTGTCATCTTTTTTTCTGTATAAATTTAATCAACTTTCCACATGAATTTTCATCTTCATCCCTTGACTATTCATTCAGTATTTCCACAAATTTTTCTTTTTCACTTACACTCATCCCTTTATAATATCCCTAACTTAACCCAGCCTAGTCTGGTGATGATTCTTCTTTCTCTTCTTTTAGAACCTTCTCCAGTTATTTCACTTCAGTTCTTTCTTCTAAATTACATGCTATTTTTATCTGAAATTTTTATTTTTTTACCCCCAACTCGTTTCTTTTTGTACATTGTTTCTGCTATTTTTTTTTTCTGCCATTTCCATAATCTTTGATTGCATTTTAATACCCCATTCTCATCTACCATTCCATCCATCTTACCATACCTTCTTTCCTTAAAAGGTGAAACTTTTCTTCTTTCCCTATAAAAATATTTGTTTTTACAACATTGTTTTAAAATTTTCTTTTTCTTATGCAGTTTCTTTTCTTTTTCTGTCACAGTAGAACCTCCATATTTTCTTAGACTGGACATGCACCACATGTACTCAATGGAAGACCGATGTCTGTCTATTGACCACTTCTGCAAGTTATATCTTGACCACTTGGAATGTGACACACCATTAATTTCTCCTCTATAACTTGACCAGTTGAGTCCACTCTACACCAAGGTGTGGGCTTTGCCCCTTAACTTGCACTAAAGAAAAAATAATACAACTATTTATTTTATTGCATTTGTTTACCGGGAAAGTCCACTGGGTCTAAGAGCCCATTTTCAGTGGATGCCTGGGGAGAAAAACTCCGACAAGAACATTTGATAGAGAAAAAATTAAACGTTAATTGGTACAGAAGTAGCAAGTCTGTTACACACAGTGATTACAGTAGCATATACAGAATATATACATAAAAACAGGAATTTAGTTGGTTTGATTTATAGTAATATATATTGAATATAAGCAGGAATGTAGTTGGTGTGATTTACAGTATTGTATACAGAAAATATACATTAAAGCAGGGATTTAGTTGGATGCCAGATGAATTCAATCAGAGAGGTATAAACCGAGATATTTAATCAGTATTATTGTACCAGTATCAACAAGTGATGAAAAATTAATAAATATGGAGAAAGTATCATCAGTCACTAGTAGCAAAAAGCATAGGAGTTTAGTTATCCTATAAGGAGAATGATGAGAATGGGTTATAGAGCAAGTACATAGCCAGGAAGAGTTGAGATGATTTTTCAGTATTTGCTTGAAGGTGGTGGTGCTGCTTGTGTTTCTTATAGAAGGTGGAAGTGAGTTCCATAGTTTGGCGATGGTGAAGACGTAGAGGAGTTGACTAGCAGGTAAGGTGGGCTTTTCTTTTAGAAGTAGATGATTTTCAGATCTTAGTTGCCTGCTGGGTTGGTATTTGGCAAGTAGGGTTGGGAGAGCAGGACAGTCTGTGGATTATTTTGGCTTTTCTGTTGTAACGCACCAAGTTTGTATTTTGTAGAATTTTGGATATTAGTAAGGAGAGAGGGTAATAAAAAGGTAGTTGCAAGGGTCTCTCTAGTAGAGGGGCTAAGAAAGTGTTGGTGCCTGTAAAAGATTCCTAGCTTTTGATGTTTTTGTTGATGTGTTAAGGTTTTCATGGGAGTGGCTTTTTTAGGGGTAAAAATTACTAGTGTAGCTTTTTCGGATTTAGAGCAAGATGATTAAGCGACCAAGATTCAATAGAGGTGAGGGCATTCTGGGTAATTTGCTGGAGTTTAGTGCTGGAATTTGCAGTGCATATTATTGTGGAGTAATCTGTATACTGGATTACTGAGCATTGTGGGAGAGTAGTGAAAGTAGTTAAGGTGCTAAATAAGACAGGACCAAGTATGGAGCCTTGGGGGTACCCCTGTGGAAGTATTGAGGAAGGGAGAGTAAGATTGTTGCCATTTGGTGTATTGCTGCCTATTGGAGAGAGAGTTACTCAACCACTGTAGGGTAGGTGGGGAAATGTTGGAGGGTGGATAGTTTAGAGAAGAGGATACTGTAGGGAAATGGTATTGAAAGCTTTGGAGAGTTCGTGAAAAAGTGAAGCAATTATTTTACAAGAATCCTGTGCCCGGTTAACTGTATCAAGGAGGAATAGGAGGGCAGTAGTGGTGCTGTGTCCTGGTCTGAAACCATGCTGATTGGGTGATCGAATTTGATTTTCAAGTAGGTGGTTGAGGAGTTGGGCATGAATGCATTTTGCCAGTATTTAGAGAGGGGTGAGAGAATTCTATGGGTCATAAGTTTGTGGTGTCTGTGTTGGTGCCGCCTTAGTGTAAGGGGCGAATTAATGCTTTTTTCCAGATGTCTGGGACAAGAGATTCTTTAATCCATTTGTTAATGGCTATAGAGTTTGCAGTTAGCTGCAGGAAGTGTTGTAGATTGTACAGGGTTTTAGCTTTAATTTTTTTTTTTTTTTTTTTTTTTGTGGGTATGGGGGAGAATTTTAGGTTAGAGTTGAGGGTAGGATTGTGTTTTGGGATGACTTGGTCATCAGCTGTCTTGGTGGTGGTAACTGTAGGAAAGATAGTAGTTAGATTAGCTATGGTGTCAGAAGTAGGAATTGAAGAGGGTGGCTAGTTTGGTAGGGGTTTTGTATGGGTCAGGGGATGGGTTGCTTTTGAGAGCCTGGGTGTAATAGTTGGTCGACAGAGGACCAGAATTTTTTTTGGAGTTTTTATGTTGTCTTTGTAGATGGAGGTTGTGGGCTTTCACTGGTTATTAGATGTTTTGTCTGGTTATGGAGCTGCTTGTAAGGTGTCGGTATGTTTTTCTACCACGATTTCCAGATTTTTATCCCTTGTGGACATGATGACTTTGGTGGATTTTGACAGCCAGCTTGCATGGTTGTTTTATTTGTGTTTGGCGGGTGGGTGCTTGCCTATTTAGGACGTCTAGGAATGTTGAGTTAAAGAATTCAACAGCCTCATTAAGTGGTAGGGATTTGAGGGGTTCCCAGTTTACTTTAGCTAAGGTTTCATTAAGTATGGATGGCTGGAATTTGGTCAAAATTTCTGGTTGATTTGTATTGGTGTTGGGGTAGTTTTGCATAGGATATATACTGGGTGGTGGCAGCTAATACTGTTGGGTAGTATGCCTGAAGTGATGACATTGTTTGGGTGGGACACTAATATCCAGTCTACTGTGGAGCCCCATTTTTTTGGGGTCTGGTGATGTCTTCAGTTACTTGAGAGAAGTTGTAAAGGTTTGTTTTTTGAGGGGTTGTTGTAGGCAATGTCTAACCAATCGACATCCACCTAGGATGATTGTTTCATTATCTATATTTTGGGAAGTCCGGACAAGTATGTTTTCTAATATTGGTGTGTTTCCTGGAGGAGTATACAGAGCAATTATGCAAATGTTTTTATGGGTAAGTTTTAGTTAAAAATTAGTACTTCAGCTGGGGAGATGTTTGGTGTTGGCTTTGAGTAGGGAATTGATGTATAATTGCTAGGGGAGGGTATTGCTGCTACTCCTCCTTGTGGGGCTCATCGGCACTCGGGCATGAGAAGCCTGGAGGGAGAAATTTGGTGTCTTTTACATATGATTTCAACCAGGTTTCAGTAGCTGTGAGAATATCTGGGTTGTTTTGTGAAATCCTTGCCTAGAGTTCAGGTGTCTTGTTTTCGTGATTTATGGTTGATAGCATGAGAAAGTTGCTAGGTTTGCTGTGGCTGGGGAGGGGGTGTTGGGCCGGGGTTGGGTTGTACATCACCGCATTGGGTTATAAACCCACAAATTATGTGGCTTATACTTATCAGTTTTTTCCTAAAAATGATATAGTTGTTGCTCGTAGTGTGATGATCAGGATGTCTTTGGAGAGGTAGAATTTTTACTTTGGATAGTACAGAGGTATTAGCTGTGAATAAGCTAGGGTGGATGTCTGAGAAACTTGATAAATGTGGATTATGTGTGGTGGTTGTACAGGTGGGGGTGTAGGAGGTATGTTGGGTGTCTGGAAAGTTGTGATTATTTTTAGGAGAGAGAACGTAAATGAGAAGTGAGATCAAAGTAATGGTGATGGACATGATGGTGGTTTAGGTCAGTGTGATAAGTGAATGAATATGAGCAGGATAGTGATAGTTTAGGGGATGGAGCACTATATGGCCGTATTTAGAATGGGTGGGGAGGTAGTCATTGGGTGGTATGGTATGACTGGGAGAATTAAGGGGGTTATGGGATAGGTGGTTAGGTATAAGGTTGATGTTATGGGGTTGGGTGGGGCTGGGGTCGGTGTGGGGAATGGAGTGAGTGTGGGGAGCAGAGTGAGCGAGGCTGTTTCAAGGTATTGGCCCAGTCTAGTGGCAATTGGCTGGAACCCTTCACTGATGTTGTGCATGCACATGTTAAGCCTTAAAACTTTACAAAACTAAGTTGTAATTCACGTATTGCAACAGAAAAGTGTAGGGTGTCAGGCTCTTGCTTCCCAGAGATTTTATTTAGTTAAGATAGCCAGCTTCAGTGGATAAAGTAGATATTCTTTTATGCAGTTAATCCTGCAAAGGGGGGGGGGGGCATGCAGGAAAGAAACCCGTGCAAACTATTAATTTCATTTTTCATGTTTTATTATTACCACATGTTGGATTAGGCCTAATGTCCTATTTAACACATGTTGTGAAGATTTTTTCCTCATGAAGGACTGGTCTGAATTGTAGGTACATCCTACAGTTACTTGAGACGTGATGGCCCAAAGGAAAGAACTCGGGACTGACATTGAAGGAAAAGGTTGATTTACATTTTCTGGAAAGCAGCAGCCAAAGAAAGATGGCAGAACATTTTGGTGTTAGCAAGACTACAGTTGGCAACATCCAGAAATGTAAACAGGAGTACTTGAGAGAGATGGTAAGGAAACCAAAGACCTACAGCGTTAAAGGAGGAAAACTTCCCTAGAAGTCAGTAAAGTCACATTAAGCTGGCTCAAACAAATGAGGGCAATTAACGCCTGACCCTCTGGGCCATTGATCCAAGAAGTAGCTAAAAAATTTGCATAGAAATTTAGGCTGGTAGATTTCCAAGCATTAAGTGGCTGGCTTGAGAAATTTAAACTGCAACACGAGATCTCCTAGAAAGTCTTGTGTGGTGAATCAAATGAATTTCCAGTAGAAGTTGTGGAAGAGTTCATCAAAAAGTTCCCTGACTTTGCCAGAGGCTTCAAAGATGACCTGCATTTAACACTGAGTGTGGCCTCCCCCCCCCCCCCCCCAAGACTATGCTTGACAGGAGCCTCGTCATGAACGGTGACAAATGTAAGAATGGAAAACTTTCCAAAGAAGGTTTCTCAGTTCTGCTTTGCACTAGCTCAATCGGAGAGAAACTAAAGCCCTTCGTGATTGGTAAATCAGCAAAGCCACGTGCGTTCAGCTACGCGCATTCAAGATCCTGAAGCCCAAAGACCTCCCCATCACTTGGAGATCAAAGAAATATGAATGGATGACTGGTGCCCTATTTGAAGAGTGGGTAAGGGGTATTGACAGAGAAATGAAGAAACTGTTTGTTCTACTGATAGTAGACAGTTGTCTTGGCCACCAGCAAGTGAATCATCTCACAAATGTGACACTGAAATTTCTGCCTCCAAACACTACCTCAAAAATCCAACCTGTTGACCAAGGCATCATCAAAACATTTAAAATGCAGTACCGAGCCCAGCTCCTGTAGTGGGTCATTACTAAAACCAAACCTGTGGTCCGCCTGTGGAAGCAACTTCAGCTGCATCAGTTAACGCTCTGGATGCTGTCCTCTGGATCAGTTCTGCCTGGAATAAGGTTCAGCCAGAAATGATGCAGAAGTGTTTCAAGAAAGCTGAATTTCTCACAACCCAAGGGCTGTGATGAGGCCAAAACATTGTGCTAGTCTCCCATGGCAGAATTCGAAAGAGTAGATTTTGAAGGTTTTGTTGCAATGGGTGATGAGGTGGCAACCTGTAATAACCTGAACCAGAAGCAATTTTCCAAGCGATATTGACAGAAGTAGAGACCAGTGTAAAAGTGCGTGAAGCAATTTCGTATGTGAAAGCTTATGTCCAGTTAACAAAAATGTTCTAACAGTATATGTCCAAATTGTATAGTTTTCATTGTATAAAAATGTGTGAATGTTTAGAAAGTATCATTTTGGGCTTGTATTATATGTTACAGTATTTATAGAACTGCTTACAAATGCATTGTAAAGAATACATTTTACTAAACACATTGCTATTTGTACAGTTTTAATAGTTTTTATTAAAAAAAATATTTACATTTATCTATTTTGTTTGTTCTGAAAATGCTCTGAAATTTAACGTGTGTAGTCTTCTAGAGGTGTGACATTCACACCACATAGGTGTTAAGGTGTTCAACGCTGACTTTTGTAAAATTTCAATAAAATACTCTTATTGCCATATGTTCATTCCATGTGTACCTCATTCCACTTTTTTGCTTATATCTGCAGTTGACCATTTTATTTTACCTTGAATGATTGAAGAGGTCAAAGCTAGAATCGGAGGGCCTGCAGCCAAATGGCATAGAATGTCAAGTGTAGTCTGACAGAAGAATGCCGAAGCTGAAAAGTAAGGTGTACGAGACAGTGGTGAAACCAATACTACTGTGTGGTACAGAAACCTGGGCAGTAAAGGCAGAACAGTTGAAGCTAGAGGTGATGGAAATGAAGTGCCTGAGAAGGGTGGTAGGATGCACATTGTGGGTCAGACGAAGAAATGAGGACATAAGAGCAGAAGCCAAAGTAGCTCTAATTGCAGAAAAGATCAGAAGACAAATAAATTATGGTGGTTTGAACACGTGCAGGAAAGCAGAAGACAATCTGGTGAGGAAGATTTGGGACAGACAGGAAGATTCCCAAACCAAATGTTTTTCATTGCCGCAATAGAAGCAATAACAGTTGCAATTTTTCTGTTTACCATTATGTTATATTGAAATACACTATAGGTTATACTGAATGTGCATAATAAAAACTCTTCCCTTCCCCCTCTCAATATATTTCTGTCATCCTTGTTTTCTTTGTCATTCACTTTATCCCATTTTGTTAGTAAAAAAAAATTTTAAATTCAAATTTCTCCATTACTGCAGTTCTGAATTCCACAGTCAGTTTTCTTTTTAACTGCAAGCTAATGATCTGAAAAAGTCTTTCTGATGTGATATGTCTTTTCCATTTCACCCACGTGTTTCAAAAGTTACTTCGCATAAGTCTTCTGACTCCCAGCAAGTCAAAGCTGCTATAAATCCTAATGACAATAAAATGCTGTCATTAATGTCATTCTTGTAAATAGTATCACTGGTTATATATCTTATCCTTACCACTGGCCTTTTTTTTTTTTTTTTTTTTTTTTTTTACTTAAGCTGCTGTCCTCCTGTTCCTGTCAAACATTGCTCTTCACTTTGTACATTGCTTCTTGTTCCTTGAATTACATCACTTGCATGTGTCTCTTTGGTTCATTTCTGTCCTCTACAGTGCCCAGTTGTAGAGAGACATTTTAAAAATGTTGTGCCGTCAGGCACTGTAATCTGCTTCTTTGTGACATTATCAGCTTCATTATCCTGTAACACTTGGTCCATTACAGCACTCCAGCTCACCTCTGCTCCTTCCTTCATTAAATTCTCCAATATCTTTGTATCCAGTCTTCTAGTGTCCATGCCCATAACTAGGATTCCATCTCCCTGATTCTGTCTCCAAAAGTTCTACAGCATCACTGTGTGTTCATATTGATCACTGCTGCAGTCGACTTGGCTGTATGGAGTTTTATCCTTCCAAGGACATATAACAGCCAGCCAGATGTTCTTCATTCCACATTGCTGCAGTCCTAACTATTGGGTAGTCCGCTGTCCAGTCGGCCCGAATACCAAAGTATATGGCTGACGTCGGTCAGGGCGCATTAGACTGACGTCAGTACGTCAGGGTACTAATGCGCATGACCGACGTCATATCCTCAGTCTTTTTTGCCGCATGGTCCGATGCAGAAGCAATTTTGCGAGTGCAGGTTGGCGTTCTGAAAATTTCTGAAGTCAGAGTTTCAGACCGAATCAAAGTTGGCTAAGTACCCCGTTGGGGAATATTTTGGTTTTTTCTTGCCTCAGTATTTAACCGGATGTCAGAAAAAGTGAATAACTGTATTTCTTGTGGGAAACAGATACCTCATAGGGATTACCATACTTTGTGTATACCTTGTTTAGGGCCTGAGCACGACGTTGTTGGATGCCGTTCTTGTGCTAGATTTAACAAACGCACTATTAAGAGAAGGTTAGACTGTGCCAGGTTAGTGTTTGGCAAGCGTTGTAACTATAAAATGCCGTCGGATGCTCCGACGCCAGCTTCGGCTAAAAAACGCAAGGACAAATCAGCAAAGCCTAGAGGGGAAGAACCGACAGTCCCAGACGTCGGTTCTTTAGAGGGCTCAGTGGAGCCGGAGGTTTTGCCAGGTGTTTCTTTGGAGTCTCAGGGAGAGACTTTACTGTTACAGGATGTTTCCTCTCAGGAAGTAGGCCAGGCTGAGGGGCTTCTCAGGTGGCTGTTCTTCCCTCACTTCCTAAGGTGGTTAGGGCCTCCCCTTCTGTTTCCAAGGCTTCCTTAAGGGGCAGGCCAAGTTTTGCTTCAGTGGGGGTTTCTCCTAGTGCTTCAGGGTCTTTGCCTAAGAAACATATGCTTAAAATGGCAGAAGATTTGATTACTATGATAAGGGTTCTATGCCCCCTCCTGATAAGAGGCCTAGGGTGGAACCTGAGCTTGAGAGTTTTGAGCAATGCTCGGAGGCTTCTGAGTCTTCGGCTGAAGACTTGCAGGAGTTCCCTACTTATTCTGATTCTGATGTGGATGATTCTACTCCTTCAGCTTCTCCTCCTGAGGATTTTTCATTTTCAGAGACTTTGCATTCCATGAGGGAGCATTTTAAATGGGAAGGCCAAGATTTCTCTGATTCCAGGAAAAGGCTTAGGGAGTTCTTGTTTTTACCCCAGCATAGGCCTTTAGCTATACCTCCTGTTTTGAATGTGGTGGAAGATGTTTTTGCAGAGGCTTCCCTGAATCCTGATTCTTTGCCTCCTACCCCAGTTAAACCGGATAGGTATTATAGGGTGCCTGAAACTCATAAGTATCTTTTTAAGAGTCCTAGGGCAGACCCGGAAACTGTCTCTCAGGGGCCTAAAGGTGTAAAGGCCTCAGTTGTTAAAAATCCTGTCCCTCCTGATAAAGAGGCAAGGGCTTTGGATAGATGGGGAAAGAAGGTGTATACTTCTTCCACTTTAGCCATGAGGGCGTTGAATTGTCAGTTTCACATGTTAAAATATCAGAATTATCTTCTTTCACAGTTGAAATCTAAGGTGGATGCTCTGGCGGAAGGTATTGACTGTAAAGAGTTGCAGGATTTAGTTCATGTGTCTGAACAGGTGGGTAAACATTCCTTGCAATGTGGTTTTGATGCTGTGCAGGCCTCCTCCAGGGTGGCTGCCACTGGTTCTGTTCTTCGTAGGCACGCCTGGTTGAGAGATCAGAACTTAGCTGAGCATGTTAAGACAAGGATTTTGGATGCTCCTTTGCAGTCTGATGTGTTGTTTGGTTCGCCTGTGGAAGCAGTTTTGAAGAAAATGGAGGACAAGGCTAAATCTATGCAAACTGTTAAAGATTTTTACAGGTGCAGCCTCCGAAGTTTAGTAGAAATTGGCCTGCTAAGGGTTGGACTTTTCCTGCTTATGATTCCCAGTCTAGGGGTAGGTCTAGACGTGGTAGGGGCAGGGCTCAGGGTTCTTTAGGCCTAGGACAGGGAGTTCCCCTGCTCAGACTTCTGGGGAGGGCAGGGGTCAGTCCTTTCGTAAGCAGACCCAATGACCTGCCTTTTCAGCTGCCAGTTCATTCTCGCCTGGCAGCACCGTTGGGAGGAAGGCTGTCTCTTTTCAAAGAAAATTGGGATTTAATTACCCAAGACAGATGGGTTCTGGATATTATTCACCACGGTTACAGGTTTTATTTCCATACCTTGCCTCCTTTCAAAGGTATGCCAGACATTCCTCCTCTACAAAGACAAGAGGCTCACAAGCAAATTTCTCTGTTACTCCAAATAGGGGCCATTCAGCCGGTTCCTGTGCCAGAAAGGGGCCTAGGATTTTATTCTCGCCTGTTCTTAGTACCAAAAAAGGGGAACACGTGGAGACCAATTTTGGATTTATCTATCCTCAACACTTATCTGGACATTCCCAAGTTCAAGATGTTGACGTTACAACAGCTTTTACCTCTGCTGGGCAAAGATCACTGGATGGTAACTTTAGATCTCAAGGAGGCTTACCTTCATGTGCCTATAAGACTAAGTTGCAGAAAGTATCTGCGTTTTCGAGCTGGAAATTCTCATTATCAGTTCTCTGCATTGCCCTTTGGCTTATCTACTGCCCAGAGTATTCACAAAGGTTCTGGCTCCAGTGATAGCTTACTTCAGGCTAAAAGGAATTCAAATCTATCCTTACTTGGACGATTGCCTGATTCTGGCTCAAGAAAAGGAAGACCTTCTACAGCATTTGGAATATGTCATAGCAGTGCTAAGATGCCTAGGGTATTCTGTGAACGAAATAAAGTCCAGTCTAGTACCCTCTCAAGACATGTGCTTTCTGGGTGTGAGACTGAATACAGCAGCCCAGATGGCCTTTTAACCCCGGACAAACAAAAGAATCTTTCCAGTTACTTCCATCAACTATCTCTTCAGTCCGGGCTGACTGCAAGGACAGTCCTTCAAGCCTTAGGGTTCATGGCATCTTGTATTCTGGTGCTTCCCAATGCCAAACTGCATATGAGGAAGCTACAATGGTATCTCAAAAATGTATGGACACAGCACTGCCAGGATTTGGACACTGTCATTCAAATAATACCTTGCATTCAAAAGGAATTTTTGTGGTGGGCTCAGGAATGTCACCTAAACAAGGGACTCTCTGTGACCCGGCCAGAGGCGAGTCAGATTCTAACGACAGATGCCTCAAACATTGCTTGGGGAGCTCATCTAAATGGAAAGTGGATACAAAACAAGTGGCCTGCCAGACTACAGCATCTACATATCAACATGAAGGAGATGTTAGCAGTCCAATTTGCATTAATGGCTTTCAAGGAGTTACTTCTTCCAGGGCAGGTGTTGATTCTAACAGACAACACAACTGTCATGTGGTACATCAACAAACAAGGGGGAACTCATTCTTACCCATTGTGCAGGCAAGCAATGATTTTATGGGAGACTGCGCTCAGCTTGCAACTAACTCTTCAGGCAAGGTTTCTGCCGGAGCACAGAACTCCTTAGCAGATGTGTTAAGCAGACAAATCATGGATCCCCACGAGTGGAAACTGGATCTTCATGTATTTCAAAAGTTGATAGTGTCCTGGGGAACTCCAGACATAGATCTGTTCGCTTCTCCACTAAACCACCAGCTGCCAAAGTTTTGCACAAAGAGGTTTCATCACACAGCTTGGAAAGTGGATGCTCTTTCTTTCAGTTGGAAAAATCTTCATGTGTATGCGTTTCCACCTCTGCCTCTTCTTCCAAAGGTGCTTCTAAAGGTCAGACAAGACAAGCCAAGGATGATTTTAATAGCTCCAGATTGGCCTCGGCAGCACTGGTACCCATTACTGAGGAGTCTGGTAAAGAAGCCTCCATGGCCTTTACCCTTGATTCCACACCTGTTGTCTCAGAGAGACGGTCACCTGCTCAATGTCAAGCTTCACTCTCTTCATCTAACAGCCTGGCATATTCTGTTTTGAAAGACAGCAGGTCTCAACTTCCTCAACAAGTTTTAAATGTGATTATGGAAGCCAGGAGACCTAGTACAAGGAAAGTGTACGCAGAAAAATGGAAGAGATTTTTATTTTGGAGTGCAGCAAACAATTTGGAGATTTCGGAGCCAAATCTGAGTGTGGCTCTTCAATATCTTACTGAGTTATTGGACAAAGGTTTGTCTTTCTCTTCCATTAAGATTCATGCTGCAGCAATTTCAGCTCACTATGATTGTGACCCACCATTGTTTTCACATCCTTTGTTCAAGCAATTTCTTAGAGGGGCAAAGAATATAAGACCCCCACGTAGAGCTCCTACTCCTGCTTGGGACCTCAATTTTGTGTTGGAGAAACTTACTCTACAACCTTTTGAGCCTGCGGCTACTGCTGACTTGAAATACTTGTCATGGAAGACTGCTTTTTTGTTGGCCATTACTTCTGCAAGAAGGGTTTCTGAGTTGCAGGCCCTTATGGCAGTGGAGCCTTTTTGATTTTCATAAGGATAGGGTATCTTTACGCACTAATCCTTCCTTTATGCCTAAGGTGGTTTCTAGTGTGGCTTTAAACCAAACTATTCATTTGCCTATTTTTATGCAGATCCCCAAAATAAAGGGGAAAAGATTTTGCACACTTTAGATGTACACAGGCAATTGCGTTATTATTTGAGCAGGACTAAAGATTTTAGGCAGTCTCAGCAGTTGTTTATTTCTTTTGCTTTGAGTTCGCAGGGCAAGCCTGTGTCTAAACAAACTATTTCTAGATGGATTGGGTGTTGCATTACATTTTGTTATTCCCATCATGGCAAGGAAATTCCAGCTGGGATTAGGCCTCATTCCACTAGGGCTACTGCCACTTCAACAGCATTTCTAAGGGGGGTGGCAACTAAGGATATTTTGGAGGCAGCTACTTGGAGTTCAGTGCATACTTTCTCTAAGCATTATCACCTTCCTCTCTACTCTAAGTCTAGGGCTGGTTTTGCCACAGCTATTTTGCAAGGCATGTTGTCAGTTCCTGCTTCCTTATGATTTGCCAGCCTCCCTTACCTCTGCTTTGGGATTCTACCCAATAGTTAGGACTGCAGCAATGTGGAATGAAGAACATAGTACAGTTTTGTACCTACCATAAATGTAGATGTTCGAGGATCCACATTGCTGCAGTCCAATTTACCCTCCCTCCTTCCCCTCTGTGTTTAGGGGTGGTTGTGTAGGTGAGGTTATGATCTGCTAATTTTGTATATTTTGTATATATATATATATATATATATATATTTTGGTGCAGGTATGTTGGCAGTGTTTGGTTTTGGGCCTTATCTTTTCAGGGTCTTCTGACATCTGGGGCAAGAAAAGACTGAGGATATGACGTCGGTCATGCGCATTAGTACCCTGACGTACTGACGTCAGTCTAATGCGCCCTGACCGACGTCAGCCATATACTTTGGTATTCGGGCCGACTGGACAGCGGACTACCCAATAGTTAGGACTGCAGCAATGTGGATCCTCGAACATCTACATTTATGGTAGGTACAAAACTGTACTTTTCCAAAGCTTCAAGGTACTTTCCACATGCCCAAACTGTCAAGCAGCTCGAGCTGAAAGCTTGGGCACAAAGCCCTTGGAGGTTTACTGCTGCCAAACAGCATGCTGCTTTTGAGGATCGAGACTCAGCTTGTGCTTTTCTTAGCCCAACAGATAATTTCCCTTTGTGGGGGGGGGGGACTTCCATATTTTTTTTTTTAATGCTTTATTACTTTTCCCTTCAGGAAAGTTATAAAGCTAGGAGTGTGTTTTTAACAGATTGCTTCAAGAATGTAATGTAATTTTAAATGGAGCACTCATTTCTTTCAATTTAAAAATAGTGTTAACTAACAAACTGTTTTCTGCAAAACAATTGTGTTTATTTTAATATTATGGGGCTGCCATAGTGTTTAAATGTGCTTTTTTAATATAACAGAGTAACTTTTGTGGACTGATAGTTTTACTGGCATTGTTACTTGTTTTCCTCAGGATAGAAGCAACATTTTTGGCTTGACCATGGGACAGATTGCTTAACTTTTTCTTTTTGTGGTTGGACAACTCTTCTGTGGCCATTTGTTGTACCTCAGACCACTGGGTCCTTCTGGTGTAGCACCTACAGCCACTATGGACCGGGGGTTAGCCACATCCTCTGTGGCTATTAGGAACACCTCATTAGATAAGGTAGAACCAATTCTGTCAGTCCTGGGGAGAGGAAATGGGGAAGGTTTCCCTGTTGTATCAGAATGCTGGGCTTATGCCTGAGAAAACAGCAGCTGACATTAGTAATATGGTTGGCCCCATTTTTCCTGTTTAATAAGAAATCAAGCATGTGTCTACAGCACTACAGATACGATGTTTGCTCCGAGTGTTGATGGAGAAGTACAGAGAAGGTCAGGAGGAGTTGCATTGTGTTTTTGTAGACTTAGAGAAATCATATGACAGGGTGCCTAGAGAGGAGTTGTGGTATTGTATGAGGAAGTCGGGAGTTTCAGAGGAGTATGTAAGAGTGGTACTGGATATGTATAAGGGTAGTGTGACAGCGGTGAGGTCTGCGGTGGGAGTGATGGATGCGTTTAAGGTGGAGGTGGGATTACATCAAGGATCAGCTCTGAGCCTTTTCTTATTTGCAATGGTGATGGACAGGTTGACAGACGAGATCAGACAGGAGTCCCGGTGGACTATGATGTTTGCAGATGACATTGTGATCTGTAGGGAGAGTAGGGATCGGGTGGAGACGACCCTGGAGAGATGGAGATATGCTCTAGAGAGGAGAGGAATGAAGGTCAGCAGGACTAAGACATATTTGTGTGTGAAATGAAAGGGAGGATAGAGGAATGGTGAGGATGCAAGGAGTAGAGGTGGCAAAGGTGGATGAGTTTAAATACTTGGGATCAATAGTTCAGAGTAATGGTGAGTGTGGAAGAGAGGTGAAGAAGAGAGTACAGGCAGGATGGAGTAGGTGAAGTGTCAGGAGTGATTTGTGACAGACTAGTACCCGTAAGCGTGAAAGGGAAGGTCTACAAGAGGGGGTAGTGAGACCAGCTATGTTATATGGGTTGGAGACAGTGGCATTGACAAAAAGGCAGGAGTTGGAGCTGGATGTGGCAGAGTTAAAGATGTTAAGATTTGCACTAGGTGTGACAAGGGTGGACAGGATTAGGAATAAGTATATTAGAGGATCAGCCCAGGTTGGAAGGTTTGGAGACAAAGCTAGAGAGGCAAGATTACGTTGGTTTGGACATGTGCTGAGGAAGGATGCTGAGTATATTGGGAAAAAGATGTTAAGGATGAAGCTACCAGGTAACAGGAAAAGAGGAAGGCCTAAGGTAAGGTTTATGGATGTGGTGAGAGAGGACAAGAAGGTGATTGGTGTGACAGAGCAAGATGCAGAGGACAGGAAGAAATGGAAACTGATGATCCGCTGTGGTGACCCCCTAATGGAACAGCCGAAAGAAGATGATGATCTACTCCTCTTCCAATTTCTTTTGGTAGGAGAAATTTACTGGGACTGGTTCAGGATGTGATTCGGGCTACAGATCCTAGTTTCTAGTAAAAGAAAGAGGGATGTCTCGTTTCCTGAAGAGATTCAAAGTTCTGAATATGAACAAAAAGATGCAGGGATGAATTCAAGGTTTTGTCCTTAGATTCCTGATTCAGACTCTAAGAGCTCTTTCTGATTATCCCTGTTGTGGGGGTTTCCCTTTCTCTGAGACTATTGCTAGAACACCCTAGTATTTTCAGTGTGTGAACACTTTGGTTTCTCAGGCCCTCAAAATATACTACGAGTTGTTACAGATGGATTTTCCAAAACCTACACCATTCCTCCTGTCCTGTCTGCTTTAGAGGATGTGTCTTTACTGCCTGCAATTTGTGTGATAGTAAGCTGTCGCTATAAAAAAAGCAGATAAGATGTATAAAGTCCCTCAGTCTTTTAAATTTTTATACACTATTCCCAAACCTGACCAAGCAGTTGTATATCCTTAGTTGAATCTTCTGCTACTAAGCACTTGGTTAATTCTAATCCTACTCTTTTAATAAGGATGGGAAAATTGATAGGTGTGGGAGAAAAGTGTATACTTCTGCAACTTTGAATTTCAGAATTTTAAAATGACAGGTTCTTGTGTTAAAAGTTTATCCTGACATTGTGATAGTATTAGGAACTATATAAAACTGTGAAACTAATTAATAAACTATAAAAATAAAATTTCATGTCATATTTGAATCAAACTATAGATTTCCTACAATTTACTTATGATAGAAAAGGAATCCATTATTTGGATACATATATTTCTCATGATATGTGGGTTTAGATCTGTGATTTACAGGAAGAGCACATTTTGTAATGGATATCTGCATTTTCATAGTAATCGCCCACTACTACAAAAAAGAAGCCTCATCAAAGGGCAAGCGGTAAGAATAGCCTGTATGACATCACATTTAGATGATGTGAAAGTAGAGTTTGATAAAATATATCACCCATGTTTCAAGAGAGAGGGCATCCTCGAGCTCTTATAGATGGAAGTACTAGATCAGGTGTATGCAAAATTGGGGTGTTGTATATAAACCATTGTTGGGTGAAGGATTAATTACCAATACTGCTATGGATAGCAGATATAGGAAGGAAGGTGCATATGAAAAGGCTTGTGTTTTGCACTATAACCACCTTTCAGATGATATTAAGGGAGCATTTTGAGCCAATTGGAATATTTTCAGGACAAATCATGATATCCTACAAAAGGTAGGTAAAACACCAAGATTTGTAAATAGTACAAGATTTAATTTTTAAGAAATTGCTTGAAAGGAAGTTAGATTCAACACATGCAACCTCCACAGGTACATATCCTTGTGGTATGTGTAGTCAGTGGCCCTATATTAACAAAGAAAGAGTGGTTACTTTGAACAATAAATTTCACAGTCTGGTAGTATTTCAGAAAGGGAATTGTTTTGACAAATGGAATAGTACATTTGGCATTATGTGCATCGTCAACATTTGTATGTTGGCAAAACGGAACGCCTTTTAAAGAATAGGATTTATGAACATCTAAATGACATCAAAAATAAAGTTTATAATGCACTGTATAGACATGTCCAGGTTTGTCAGAATTTTGATAAATTTACATTTGGAATATTAGAAATAATTAGAATACAACGTAGAGGAGGGGATTGGAAAAATAGGTTGAAAAAGAGAAACCGAGTGGTAGTATAAATTGGCTGCCATGTTCCCTCCGGGTTTAAATGATTTTATATCCATTGCACCCTTATTACATGAAAGAGCAAATGATATGTTTAAAAAAATGCTCAGTGGGGTATGCATCTGTATATATGTATATTTTATTTACTAACAAAATATTGTGGATGATTTTATTAAGAAATGGAATGGTGTCTTTAAAAACTGATAGCTTGCTGTCTTGTGATAGTTAAATTATAAATTGGTAGGGTTATTTAAATGATTCAGTTTTTCAAGTGAATGTATTCTGATGAAGTCTCACTTAGTATTTAGTGCTTTTCATCTCATAACATTTGTATCTATTAAATGTTATATTTGCATCTGGTAGTGTGCATATCTGGAGCAAAAGTATTAGGAACGTTTGTTTCATTTTGTGATATAAATCTACTTTAAATAACTCAATTCTTCTGTTGCACTGGTCACTACTCACTGTTTGTGGTGTGGTGTATGACTCTATTTCTTCCAGGGCTATGGCCACTGGTAAGGTTTTAAGGAGTTTTATATGAAGGCATTCTCAGAATTTTCCAGATAATTTTGATTGCTCTGACGTCTGCAAGAAGGGTATCCGAGTTGCAATCTCTTATGGTGGGTCAACCCTACCTCACTTTCCACAAGGACAGGGTTTCTTTGAGAAAAAATCCTATTTATGTCTGAAGTGGTATCCAGGTTTACTCTGTCAACTATCCATCCCCCCATTTTCTTTCCTGAATCTGAAAATTAGGGAGGAAGGATGCTTCATACCTTGGATGTCCACAGACAACTCTGGTAAAATCTTGACAGAACTAAATCTTTCAGATCATTGGATCAATTTTTAATTTCTTGTGAAGATAAGGAGGGACAACAGGCGTGAAGGGGAACTATTTTTGTAAATGGTTGTCTAAGGCTATTACCTTTTGATGTTAAGTTGTCTATCTCGCCTTCATTCTTGCTGGTTGGGTTCGGAGCCGATCCTCGGCTCCGATTCTGCCATCTTCAATAGCTCGAGAGCTGTTTACTGGCTCGAGGCTACCCCATATCCCATGATGCCTGGTGCTAGCTACCCAGATCTCGTTTGCCGCTTCAGCTGCGAGGTTCTGTTACTGGCTCAGGCTCGTATATTTTTATTGTATTTTCTATATTTACTTACATTTATTTACTTAAATTTAACCTTTTTATAGTGTACCTAAATTCCTTTAGTTGTACTACTTTCCTATAACAGTAGTATCCTGTTTTTGAACACTTGTTTTACTTAGAGCCCCCCCCCCCCTTTTCCCTTTCACGGTAGCCGTTTAAATTAGAGGCTAACCTTCTTTTAAAACGTTTTTAGGTAGATTTGTTCTTTTTAGAGTAGTTTCTGTCTAGAGTACTTAATTTCAATGTGCTTGTTGGGTAACCGTATAGTTTTTGTGTTGTTAATTAGTTATCCCTGCTAGCTTGTTTTCTTTTTGTGTGCGCGTGCGTGTTTGACCTTGGTGTGTGTTAACATGTCCAAGGATACTAAAGTGTCCAGATTCAAGAAGCGTCACTCATGCTGTTAGAAGATGTCTCTGACAGATGGTCACACTTCGTGTCTACTGTCTGGGCGCAGTGCACCTGCAGGACTCTTGTTCAGTTTGTCATGCATTCAGCCCAAGAGTCCTGCAGTTGCGCAAAAATAAGTTAATCCTTTGGGGTTTGCTTAAACCCCAGGATTCACCGGCCAAAGCTCAGCCTGTGAAATCCTCCAAGCCACCCAAGTCTTCGGCTCCTAGTTCTGAGCTGTTGTTGGGTGAACCAGTCGGCTCCACCACGTACTTTGGAGCCGTCTGGGAGTCAAAAGAGGTCTAGGTCTCCCTCTGCTCCACGGTCACCTCCGCTCCAGTCGGAGCGCAGTCATAGGTCCTCTCACTCCTCTCGGTCATCTAGGCTTTCAGATCATGATTTGGAGAGAGTGGTCAGTAGGTTGTTGAAATCGCAGGCCCTAGCTAAAATGTTGTCCAGCCCCCCTCATCAGGTGTCTGCTCCGTCCACTTTTGCAGATGTTCCTCCACCAACTCCTCCCTTTAGCTCTGAGCCGGAGTTCATTGGGGTTCCAGTTGTGGAACCGTCGGCTCCGATACCTTCTCCTTCGGTTCAGTCGTCTGCTCCGATCCCTTCCATGGTACCGTCCTTGGAGGGATCTGGGCGCCGGGACTCCCTCGTCTGCTCTGAGGGGGCGAGTGGCATCTGACCCTTGTCTGACCCCATTCTCCCCCTCGGAGCTTCGGCGCAGGTGAGCTAGGCTCCTACATCGGCTTCGGAGCCGTCCCCCTTGGTGCAGAGAGGGATTCCGATTTCCTCGGAACCGGAGTCCTCTCTGCGTCCGAGCAGGGATGCCTTTGAGGTCATGAGGAGTGTGCCGGCCTCTGAGTCAGTCCCACAATCAACCCCATAGGCTCCTCCCCCTATGGTGCCTGCGTTTGCCCCTCCTCCAGACCCCAAGCGTGGGGAACCAGCACCCCAGGGCACCCCTTTGGGTGTTTCTTCCTCTTCCGAGGCCTCCCCTGATCAGAGGAGCCACCTCGTAAGAGGAAGTGCAAGAGGAAGCACGTCGACTCCCCTGAGTCAGTCACATCAGATACCGACTTAGAGGATTCCGAAGGGTCCCAGAGATCCCCCTCTGAAGAGGTCTTCTTTTCAGACATCCTTGAAATGCTTAAGCAGAGGGGGAACTGGAATAACCTAGCCCCTTCTGAGGATGAGTCTGTATTCCTGGACGCGTTTGGTTCCCGACCTTCCACTTCCTGGGTGCCTTGCCTTTCGACCCACTTATGTCTGTGGTGGCTCGAAAGGCGTGGTCAGCTCCAGACACAGTGGAACCAACCCCCAGGAGACCTGCTAAATTTATAACTGCACCTCAGGACAAGCGGTTTTTAATGAAGGACGTACCTGTTGATGCCATGGTGGTAGCAGCAGCCACAAAGGAGGAGTTGGCAGAAACGTTGTCATCTGTCCATCCCCCTAACAAGGAGTCTAGGACTATGGACAATAAGGGAAGCAAATGTTTGCTTCAGCGACTTTCTCTATGAGGTCTCTGAATTATTTGTGCCATTTCACCCGCCTTCAGAGGGATCTCCTTAAAGTGCTTGGAGATGCCCTCCAAGATCCATCAGCTGAGGGAGCTCAAGCCAAGTTAGCCTCCCAGCTGGCGACTGTGAATTCAGTTGTTAACTCCTCCATGAGGCTCATTTCTTATGCAGCCGATGGTGTGAGTAGAGCCGCAGGCACAGGCGTTGCCCTTAGGAGGCACACATGGATGCGGCTGTGTAATTTTGCAGAACCCTTCAGAGCGTCTTTCACCAATACCCCCTTTGATGGTTCCGTTCTCTTTGGATCACAGGTGAAGGACACCCTAACCAGGTGTGAACAGGAAGGCAAGAGACTCTGCCGTGGGAGTCCATTTTTCCACTCCTTCCAGACCATACCCCAAGGGTCAGAAGAGTGGGAAGATGTGGTTCCCAAAATCCCAGGGAGCCTTGCCTGACACATGTGGTGAGTTCCCCTCCAGGGGCAGAGGAGGGAACAATAACAGACGCCGCCCTCGTGGCAGAGGGGGTCCGCAGAACCAGGGCAGCAGAGAATCCTTCTCTGAGAAGCCCTTTCAGCATCCCTGAAGGGTTGCCTGGCTGCCCACCTCTGAAGGCAGTCGGGGGGGAAGGCTTTCGCTGTACCCCAAAGTCTGGCAAGATCTAACACAAGACAAGTGGTTACAGTCTATCGTATCCGGAGGTTACAGAATTCCCTTTGCCCAACCCCCGTTAGTCAAACAAGTCCCTTCCAGATGTTCCACCCAATCTAAGGGACCAAGCAGCCAAAGAAATTTCAAAGCTGCTACACAAAAGGGTCATCCAGGAAGTCCCAGCAGACCAGCTTGGATCTGGAACTTAAGGTTCTTTTTGGTACCAAAAAAGACGGGACTGGAGACCTATTTTGGATCTCAGCAGATTAAACAGGTCTGTACAAAGAACAAAGTTTCAGATGGTCACGCTACAGTCCATTCTACCCTTACTGGGTCAGGAAAATTGGATGTGCTCTATAGATCTTCAGGATGCGTACTACCACATCAAAATGGACGATTCCTTCACCTCCGGCTGGGAGCCAGTCATTATCAGTTCAGAGCTCTGCCCTTTGGTCTCACCACAGCCCCCAGGGTGTTCACTAAATGCATGGCAGTGGTTACGGCTCACCTGAGACGTCAGGGATTCCAGGTGTTTCCATGTCTAGACGACTGGCTCCGCACTGGTACCACCAGGCATCACGTCCTGCAAGCCAGAGACTACATTATCAAAACTTGCTCCAGGCTAGGTATCGCAGTAAATTTCGAAAAAAATCTGCATTGTCGCCCTGTCAACATATCACTTATAGAAGCGCAAATTTAAATACAAGGAACATGTTTGCGAGCCTTCCACCACATAGGGTATCACTAATTCGCCAGCAAGTGCAGATTTTATTAACATGCAAAAGGATTCAAGTCGGGTTCGTTCTCCGAACACTGGGTTCCATGGCATCAGCAATTCTTCTTGTTCCCCTAGCCCGCTTTCATATGAGAATCCTCCAGGGGCTCCTATTCACACAGTGGTCCTTCCAACAGCTTCCCATGTCTCTCAAGATTATGATCACAGAAGCACCTCGCTTGGTGGATGGTCTCCCCATCAGTGTCCCAGGGCAGACCATTTGTGCTACCCCCTCCAGTCACCACAGTGACCACGGATGCCTCCCTGATAGTGTGTGTGTGGGGGGGGGCATTATCAGGGCAGGACAGTCCAAGGCGCCTGGCAGCCTCACGAGTACCATCTGCATATAAATGTCTTGGAGATGAGAGTCGTGCTTTTAGCATTGCAAGCCCTTCAGGACTCTCTCCCTCCCGGGACCATTGCAATTCAAACTGACAATATGTCAGTGGTGTGGTACATCAACAAGCAGGGTGGAACCAGAGAAGCACTCAGTGGGCGATGTCTTCCCAACGTTTTCTGATCGCAACTCTCATCCCTGGGAAGTCCAACGTCATCGCAGACAGGCTAACTGTGGAACAGATCTTTTGCAAATGGGGCCAGCCTTGCTGCGGCCTTTTTGCCACACCCTTCAACAGCAAGTGCAGCAATTTCTTCTCCCTTCCACTTCCTGGCCACTCCCCCAGAGACGCTCTAGTCCACGATTGGCCTCAGGGACTTCTTTGTGCTTTCCCTCCATTTCCCCTATTACCCAAACTGATAGAGAGCAACTGCGTTGGGTTGCAGAATGATCCTCATTGCCCCTTACTGGCCTCGACAGATATTCCTGCATCATTACCTTCTCAAACAGCCTTGGATTCTGGATCTTATTCCAGATCTACCAATTCATCAATCGGGCAGACTGCATTGATCCCTTCGAACACTCAAGCTTGGTTGCTCCACTTCCAACCTTAGCCAGGCTTCCTAATATTTCCTCCTCTGTGCGTCAAATTATTATCTCATCACACAAATCCACAACTAGGAAAACTTATGCTAACAAGTGGAAACATTTTTCTTGCTGGACAGAGGCTAAGAATATAGACCCCTTTTCAGCCCCTGTCCATGAGATTTTGGAATTTTTAGCGGAACTCTCTCATTCTGGTTCTGCTTCTGCTACAATCAGGGTTCAGTTAGCTGCCATTTCAAATGTTCACATTGGGTTGTCTTCTAACATTGTCTCATAAGCTGTGCCCCCAGTAAGAGATCCCCCACCTCCGTGGGATCTAAATTTGGTACTAGCTTCCCTAATCTTGCCACCTTTTGAACCTGCAGCATCTTGCTCCATTAAGTTTTTATCCTGGAAGACTCTCTTTCTGGTAGCCATCACTTCTGCCAGATGTGTTTTGGAGCTTCAGGCTCTATGTATTCATCCTCCGTACTTAGTTTTTCATAACGACAGGGTCGCTCTAAGGACCATTCCTTCCTTCCTAAGGTCTGTTCGCAAAATTAATCAGTCCATAGCCCTTTCTGTGTTTTTTCCTAATCACACCAACAAGGCAGAATATAAATTGCACCAGTGGGATGTTCACAGACAACTGCGTTTTTATTTGCATAGGACGAAGGACATCAGGAAGTAGGACCAACTTTTCCTTTCCTATGTTGAGGGCAGACAAGGCCTTCCAGTCTCAAAAGTAACCTTGTCTAGGTGGTTGTCTCATTATTACATTCATTTACCAGTTGAGAAACAAAGAATTATCTATCAAACCAAAAGGCCACTCTACTAGGGCATTAGCCACCTCGGTGGCCTTCCAATCTAGGTTGCCCATGGAATCTCATCTGTGCAGCTGCTACGTGGGCTAACCCACATAGCTTCATCTCTCATTATAAACTAGATATCGCCTCCAGAAACAGAGCTGATTTTGGTTCCATGGTTCTGAAGTTTGTTCCAATGAGCCACCCAGGATAGTAGGTGCTAGGGAAGCTGTCCCAACCAGCAAGAATGAAGGCGAGATAGACCACTTAACATAAAGAAGTTATGTACCTACCATAACGTTCCATGTTAGTTGTCTTCTCGCCTTCTTTCTTGCATCCCACCTTCCACCCCCCTATCCTAGTGGATCGAGAGGAGCTCCCTTTTTCCGATTTCATTGGCTGAACCTTCTCTGGGTGTCTTTCTGCTTAGGTAGCTTCACAGCTAGGCCCAAGGGGCTACTAGGGCAGAATTCTTCCTTAATTATGTCTGGAATAGCTTTATCAAATGAGATCCGGGTAGCTAGTGCCAGGCATCATGGGATATGGGGTAGCCTCGAGCCAGTAAACGGCTATTGAAGATGGCAGAGTCTGAGACGAGGATTGGCTCTGAACCCAACCAGCAAGAAAGAAGGCGAGAAGACAACTAACATGGAACGTTATGGTAGGTACATAACTTCTTTTTATACTTGACCCTGCTTGGAATAGATTTGTCATGCTAAAGCCCACTCCTTGGCTGCTTCTGTGGCTTTTAGGAAAGGGTTGAATTCTAGAAGTATTCTGGAAGCTGCTACTGGTCCTCTGTAGCAGAAAGCAGTACAAGCTGGATTCCTTCTCTAGGTCAAGATCATGCTAGGACCATTCTGCGGGGGCTCCTGGACCCTTCCACATCTCAAATATGGTCAGCTGTGGTAATCCACCTATATAGCTAAGGCTACTGCAGCAATGATCAGTATGAAGAACATATTGTACATTTGTTTAAGTTGAACTTGCTGTAATAGTAGATGTTTGAATGATCACTGGTGTAGTAGCCACTCCGTCTCCCCATCCCTTGTTTTTTATTTTTTTTTTTTTTTTGTCAGTGTGTGGACATTTATTTTCTTATTCCTAGCCTTGATCTTTCAGAGCTCAGCCTCCTCTTGTCTGCTGTCAGGAAAGCTTTGAAGGGCTTTGCACCCAAACGTCTTTTAGTCAGCTTAGCTCGAGCTGCTTGACAAAAATACAGGTGGAGCCTCTCTGATTTCCTTCTAGTCCCTGTGCTGATGAAGGCTGGAACCCTGGCTCAAAAAGATAGTCTGATCCAAGACCGCTAGTAATGCTTTCTTATTCCATTTGATAGCTCTCTGTATGCCAGTGTCACTTGCTGATACTGATACTGCAGTCAAAAAGGGACTCTTGTGATACTCTGCAGAGGCATCTGCTGTTAAAATGCTATAGACACTACTGTCCTTTTTGTGTGCGATAACTGGTATTGGAATAATCTCAAAATAAAAATATGGGCAAAGGAAAACTATTATTGCTGGGCAGACTATCCACTGTATAGATGCCCCATTTTCAAGATGTGGCATGAAGAAATTTGGGTCACAGTGCAGGATCAATTCCTTGTTTTGTTTTCCATAGGTGACCATTTCAAAACTCACTCAGGACATTTAGATTGCAGTTTCATGGTGTAATCTGAAAGACGATCCTGCCTCCACAGAAGAGGTGATCTTGTGCATTTTTTTGTTTCTGCTGAGGAAGTTGGTGCACATGTCTACCTCCAGATAATGGTCCCTGCCATGTCCCATAAGAGAAGCAAGTGGACACAATGCCTTTCAATGCCAAGTCCAGCAGGCAGGAAGCATGCATTTGTCACAGGACCAGGTGGGGAAAAGGCCCTTCTTTCCACCATGCAGCTCCTGTCCTAGCCATGGCTGTTAAAGTGTAAATGCTCTGAGGCTAACATTAAGTGTAGAGTAAGCTTTTCCCCATAAGGTAATGTGCAGTGCATAGGCCAAGTGCATACAGCAAATGAATGTGTGATGGTGTAAATGGAATGGGGTCCGTGGTTATTAGCAACAGAAGGTAGAAAGACTCGGAAAGAAAATAATATGGCATGTGTAAGGGAAAGAGGAATTCTTCACCACATAGAAATGGCTAAGGATGTCTGGGACTGTGCAAGAATAAGGGACAAGACAGTGAAGTTCCAGTCCTCTGCTGTTAATGCATTTAGAACCAGAATGAACATTCTGAAATCAAGATTAGTGAAAGAAGGAAGCAGGACTTGAGTCTTGCTAGAGTCTGTGTGCAAACCTTAGGGCATTCTGGAGTGGTAATAAAGTCCTGAATGTGTGGACAATCAGGAAAACTCCTGCATGTTGTTAGCTGTTCATATCTGCCTGTTGCAACATTTATTTGTAGAATTTCAATCTTTTGTGTAATCTCACTCTGGGCTTAACTGATCAGTGCAGTCTTCCATACCATTCCATCCTTCCAGTCTTTAGCCTCTCTAACATTTTATCCAAAGTCAAACCGAAATAATCCTTAAATGGATGATATTCCACCTAAATTCATACATTTAGCAATAGCTTGTACTATGAAGTCTGTTGCATGGCACATTCACCTGTAGCACTGAGTTGTAGGAAACAAAAGTTAAGGAAGTTTGCAACCAGTTTCCATGTCCACAAGGGTGTTGACCCTAGCTTGTTTAACAATTGTAGATCTATAAGGGAGTTTAAGAAGTAAAAAGCTGTTGGAGGAAGCTGTGCACAGCTATTCTTAAACAGACTGTCAACAGTTGAGTTTGCACAGTCCTGGGTGTTTACACAAAATGTTAATATGAAATATTTTATTTAAACATTAAAGTACTAATAATAAAATGAGAGGAAGGGAGTTCTCAAATGGGGCTTATTGAAACAGTAAGCCTGCAAAATTAGCACTAGATCTGTGAAGAGTTGGAGGACTTTCTTCTCTTGATGGCAGAAAGACTGACCACTCTCTACCTGTGACAGCTAATGGCTTCCCTCTCAGGATATGCTTGGCCAGTCATCTGTCACAAGAAGAGAGAGGCAGGGGAATGTGAGCTCTCGAAAGTGGGCCAGTACTTGGATTATCTTGGCAGATAACCCAAAATGCCATTGAGACAGTGAAGAATTCAAGCATCTTCTCTTACAGGTAAGTAGGACTTGTGCAACCATGCAAGTAGGACTTATCCAACCTTACTTTTGTCTTTATATAATCTTATTTTATTTTTACTCAGTGTGTAGAATTATAGCTTATTATAGAAAAGTAGTCACAACTCAGGAAGTGAGAAGTTGTAATGCAGAATAGAACAGTTGCCTAGATAATCTCGCTGTGTGACAGTCGAGTCTTGCTGGTTGTTTAATACTTGAAATGTAATCACTGTTTCTGCTGCCCCCTCCACTAGCATTTCCCATCTTTTACATTCATAAACTGTTCTAAGTCTTAAATGCCTCCATCTTCCAGATGTGACTTGAAATATCAGTATGCTGTTTTTATCTGCATGTATCATCAACTGCTTTTCAGAGGCGTAGGATTAATTGTTAGTGTTCATTTCCTTCCAAGTAAATTGAGTGTTTTGAATTATTTTCATCCCTTTTCTTCTTCACAAAGCCCATAACTTAAAATGCGGTCATAAAAATAACGGATGTTTCCATATTAGTTTTGCAGTTACAGTGATGAAGGCACTGAGTCAAGAGACTTTTGTTAGAAAAGCCAAGGATTTTGTCTAGGCACAGTGCAGAGGCATACCGCTTGTGCTGAATGCGGAAAGTCATCTTCTTGACTTCAATTGGGAAATAGTATGCAGAATATAATAAAAAAACTAATAAAAGTATGTGTTAAATGAGAAATGCACTTCTCAGCAGTGTTTTATATTTTAATATTGAGATCCATTTATTTTATTCTGAGTGGGGATACTTTGAGTTACACATCTCTATGCTTGTGTTTTTGCAGGTCTTGCAGAAGTTGTCATGAGTCAAATTCATGCTCGAAATTCACTAGGAAATGTATTTGTTGATCAGGTGAGTTGCTCATCTAGAAGTTGTATCTAAATATATTGTATGTATAAAGTGAACATGGTGCTATTTTTCTATTAATGGACTGCTGTAGCAGCTACGACATTGTAATCCTTGTGTACATGCAAGTAGAGGAGCTGAAATAGAATAATAACCATTGTGTACTAGGTATGAAACTTGAATGCAGATTTGGGATGCTTCCAGTAGTTTATCTGCTGCTGGTAAGAAACTGTTCTGTATTCTGGTGGTACAGTAGGATAGTGCATGAATGATGCAGAGGGTGCCTGAGTATGTAGGGGCACAGTGGTGCTGGGTTATGTCAGCACTACTGCCTCACGGTGCTTAGTTCTGTGTTTCACTTACTACCTGGATACCTCTTGTGCAGAGTCTGAGTGCCCCATTTTTCCGTAAGGTTTCCAGCTCAAAATACATGTAGTTAGGTGCTGAGCATTTGTTTTCCATAGGTATGCTTGCTGTTTGTGTACCAAGTCCCATCATCCCATCAAGTATTACTCACTGCCTTGTTGAGTTGCCTGTTGAGTGCTGGGATGGGTTCCCTCATTAACTTTCAGTAAAGAGGGCATCAGAAAATGAATGTGTGTGCGTTATGTAAATATTTGTGTATGTATGTACAGTATATATGGGTATTATATAGTGGTGTGTGTGCAGTGTTGACCAAATTTAAGACATTGGTGTTTGTTTGGCCATATACCTCAATACGAGTATAAGAAATTACAAACAGTACAATTGGTTGTATGAGAAAATGTTCTACTATTTTATGAATTACCATTTGACCATTATCGGGGATTTAACTCGTTGAGGCATAGAAGGTGCAAGTTCTCAGCAATGTTCAGTTATTGAAGCATTACACCCCCAAGCCGAAACAAGTTCTTCAGTCAGTTGCTGCTCGTTTGGTATGGCCTTTTTCTTCATATCTGACTTTAATAGCCTACAAGTTCTCTGTTTGATTCATATCTGGGCTGTTACCCAGTCATGTTAATGCTTCAGTACCGTGAACATCAAGGAAAATTGTCACTTGTTGACCTTTGTGACATATGGCACCATAATGTATGAAGATTAAGTCCCCTGTCCCGGTAAATCCCTTCTTTGCCTAGTCAAACAGCTGAGGGAGCAGATATTGCTTGTAGTATGGCTCTGTACTGTTCCTGCTTCATTTTCCTGAACGATGTAGAGCCAACCTGTTCCAAATATTCTCATAATGCTCCACGCCATCACTTGAGTGGGCTGCTTGACGCACTGAATGATAGTCATCCCTCATCTGCTCTCCACATTGTCTGACATATTATCTGCTCTCCACATTGTCTGACATATTGTATTTGCTGATCCGAACATTTTATTAAGCTATCATCACTGAAAACAACCCATTCCCAGTCTTCAAACTAGTGTTGAAAACTGTTTCACCTTGTGCAGTCTTTTTGCCGTTGTTTGGTTGGACATTTTTTGTTTCTTCAGAGGTCTGCAAGTTCGAAGCCCTCCAAACAGTTCTGGATCTCACTGTTAATACCCTGTTGTTCCAGCATCCCCTGCAGCTGTTTACCAGATGCCTTGCAGTTCTTTCTCTGATCAGATATGAATCATTCTGGGGGGAGGTGTGGACCTTCTACAACCACATCTGCCAGAACGTCTGGGTGACAGCCCTTCACTAGTATTCAGTTTCTTCTGAATTCATCTGACAGACCAACTCTGACCTTTGTGACTTCTGATCAAGGAACACCTTCTTTGAATAGAATCTCAATTTTTGCACACTTTCCTCAAGTCAGCCAAGTAGGTAAGTAACGTGTAATAATTTTATGCAAAACAGTCTTTTTCTTAAAGATTTAGCAAACTGAAATGATGTGAATTTCTGAAAAAGCCAGACTGAAAATCACTAAAACTGTGAATATTCCATTATTTGTCAATATTTCTATTAATTTGGCCAACACTGTACATAATATTCACACACCTGTGTGTATGTACATTGTATGTGTGCATACACACACACACACACACACACACACACACACACACACACACACACACACGTGTGTACATACTTAAATATACAGAGGTAAGAAATGTCAAACGGCCATCATTTGTTTTGGAAAGTTTACTCACTGTTAATATGTAAAGTTCAGGCTAAGGGCAGGGTTAGGGTTTAGCACACATGAGTAAGGTGAGGCGGGGGGGTGGTAACCCCCCGACCACCTTACTTATACATGCTAACTCTAACCCTCTCCAGTGCCTAATTTTAACCCATGAAGTAGTAATTGGTCAAAACTTTCTAAATTTTAAGGAAATCTGGAAGTTGTGTTAGGAGCAGTACAGTTCGTGACATACAGCTCTTATTACAGAAGTAAGTTAGAAATCTTAAAAGGCACCTAATATTTGGGTCTAGTTGAAAGGCACCTAATATTTGGGTCTAGTTGAAAGATGAAGGTTAATCTGATGCTGAGACTTCCAAAAAACTCCAGAAGAGGAGGCCACAAATGAGGCAAGCATAGAGACTGATAAAGAATGGCTTGCAGTTAATTCTAAACCACAAACCAAACTGTTCCAGTAGTTAGACAATGGAAGACTATTTAGATGAGCCTGTAGTAGAGGCTCAGGAGGGAACAAATAAATGTTGCAGTGAACAAAGCGGGAAAACCGGTTTGAACACAGCCTGAAGCATCTCCTCCTCTTTGTACCTCTATAGATAAGAAGAAAGGTCTCCTAAGATTAGAACAGTTTTAACTGAACAGGATAAAAGGGGTCCTGCCAGTACTACAGATGTAAGAAAATTTTAATGAGTTGCCCTTTAAATCTGAAAGAGGAAGAAAGTTGCCTCTGTCTTTATAGGGGGATGAGACTACAGCTTCCTCTTCACATCAGAGCTGCTTGGGTTGAGAAGAGGCTAAGCTCTCTCAACCCAAGACTGGATCAGGCAGTCAAGAGGAGAAGGGAACTACTTGCATCACAAAATCAGTCTCACATAAACCAATTAAAGCAGCACTGGAAAAAAACACACACAAATACATGAAAACAGGCTCTAAATAAAAATCTGCAAAATCAACAAGAGACCTCCAAAGCAAACATCCAAGCAATCTCCACTACCCAACACAAACCATGAAACACATACTTCACAAAACCAGTATACCAGTGTGCCATGCAATCACAGCCCTTAAGGCAAAATAACATACCCAACATACTAATAATAGGTGACTCCATAGTCAGGCACACGTCCCACTCACTAGGCTGAATAAGGAGAAGGTTACTGTTAGCTGCCTGTCTGGCGCCAGGATCCGCCACATAACACAAGCACTCGGGCCACTACAGAACAAGTACAAATATGACTGTCCATGTTGGTGTGAATGACCTGAGCCGTACCTCTCTGGACTACATGAAGAGACATGGAAGAGCTCTCTGATCACGTAGCCCAGGCTGGTATGACCCTGACCCTGAGTAGCATCCTGCCCTCACCAAGAATTATACCACGGTATAAAGAAAAAAGTTCTCAATTTCAACAATTTGCTAAGTTTCTGGTGTCATTCAAAGGGGATCCAGTGTCTGTCCACCTGGGATGACATGCTCGAGAAGCCACGCTGCTTCGCTAGAGACGGCTTGCACCTGTCACCCTTAGGCTTTTGAATACTGGCCAAGGCTTTTGCCACCTCCATAGTGCCTTTTTTAGGCAAGGCTCAAAAGACAAAACCCACCGCCATAAATAGCACAAGTAACAAAAAACTGAGGGTAATGCTACTCGGTGCCAGAAGTCTGAACCTCAAAATGCACACACTCGAGGCACTCCTGAATATGGAGAAAATCCAGAGAGTACCCCAGCACTACCAGGCTATAATTCATACCATACATTTCTGCCACAGAACACAAACTGAAATATAAAAAGCGGGGGCATATTCATATTCCTCAAGAATACCCACACCTCCAGGTTAGTGGCACAGCACGATGCTTCAGAGATCATCCACGTGCAACTAACAATGGGAAAAACTGCAATTCAAATTGTAGCTTGCTACAGATCACCCACCATGTCCCAGGACCCCCATTCCACATTTCTGGAAACACTGGGAAACGTATAGGTCCTACCAAACACCCTAATACTGGGTGATTTCAATTACCCAAACATTAACTGGGAGAACTACTAAAGTACTAACTCCCTTGCCCAACATTTCCTAGAATTTATAAACTCAAACACCCTGGTTCAACTGGTCAATACTCCCACCAGAGATGACAACATATTGGACCTGGTCATCACAACATGGGCGACCGGTGTTCCACACTGGAGGTCAACCCCTCGCTCGTTAGATCTGACCGTAAACAAATCACTTTGGATATCCACATTCTGCCCCCACCCCCGGACAAGAAAACCACCGTGAAAAACTTTTCAAAAGCAAACTTCATGTTACTTTAAGACAGAGGTGGAAAGTTTCAAAGCCCCCATGCTGAAGGATAATGCTGTCCAAGCTGCAAAATCCTTTACCAATGCATTCTACGGGCACCTACAAGAATGCATGGATAATGCCATCCCAAGCAAAACCAAGACTCACTCCTCCAAGAAAAGGAAACCAGTCTAGTGGACTCCTGCCATAAACGAGCAAGACAATAGAAGGAGGAAACTAGTACAGAAAAGAGTAAAATCCATAGAAGGGAAGACATCCCTGATTAGTGTCAGCAAGAAACTACGATCCCTCATAAAATCATCCAAGGCGAGCTTTGAAAGAAAAATTGCCAAGGACTCCAAAGATAACCACAAGACATTAATTAGCTATGTCAAGAATCTACGTGGCAATGCTCAGATCTGCTCGGAATTAGTGCAGAATGACACAAAAATACACTGAACCAACCGATATCGCCAACATCCTGGCAGACAGGTTCAGTGCAAACTTCACCCCCCTCTCACCCGCAACAGGGCCCATAACCACATCAGAAGAATGTAGAGTCCCTGAAATCAGGTTAAAACAGCCCTCTCCAAAGCCAAAATCACAGCATCAGTGGGACCGGATGGTGTCCCAGGCTGAGTCATACACGAGCTCAAAGACCAACTAACCCCTCACCTAAACACACTGTTCAAACACTGCCTCTCCACAGGTTACGTACCCATAGAGCGCTGCACAGCAGCGGTTATTCCGATCCACAAAGGTGGAACCACAACATACCCCGGGAACTATCGCCCTATAAGCCTGACTAGCTTGGTCTGCAAGGCTATGGAGCGCATCATCTTGGAACTCATTAACAGAGACATTGGGAACCTCCAAACACTTGACCCTACCAAATTCAGCTTTAAGGGCAGATCATGCCTCCTAAACCTGTGGACTTCTTTGAGACCGTTACCAAGGCTATAGATGAGGGAAAGGTGGTACACACAGCCTACCTAGACCTTGCAAAGGCCTTCGACACCATTCCGGTATTATAGACAAGCTCACCAGCTTGAATATAAACCCCTATGTCACAAGATGGGTTGCCAACTGGTTCACGGACAGAACCCACATGGTGAGAGTTGTGGGAGCTAGGTCCGAGTGGAGTTCCCCAGGGCTCAGTCCTAGGACCCCTCCTGTTCGGCATGTACTTCTGAGGTACAGGCAAGCACAGGAGGACTATGGCTGACCAGGTTCGCAGACGACTGCAAACTAGGGGCTGTAATTGACTCTACGGCTGATGCAGACATCCTCCAAAAGGGTCTCAATGAGACTGATACCTGGTGTCAAAATCATGACCTCAAGCTAAATGCCAAAAAGTGCATAGTCATCCCCTTTGGAAAAAACAAAGTACCCACAAACTACCACATAGGTGGTAGTCCCCTAAATACCGAAGACGTAATAAGGGATCTGGGGACCCAAGTAGATAGTAATCTCACCTTTGATAATCACATTGCCAAAGTGGTTAGAAAATCCTTCTACGTGGCCCACCTAATCACAAAAGGGTTCGCATCCAGATCAAGAGGTCATTGTGCCCCTCTACTCTTCACTCATCAGACCCATCATAGAGTACAACGCCCCATTTGGGATGTACTTTACAAGACACCTGCAACCGCTGGAAAGACCACAGCAGTACCTCACCAAGAGGATCACTGGCCTCCAACAGATGCCCTATGCAGCTCGACTGAAGACATTATAGCTGTACTCTGTTGCATACCGCCTACTCAGACGTGATCTCTGTCTGACATAAAAGGCCATGTCCAACCCAGAATTGATGGACATGCTCCACCTAAAGAAAACCTCATCACCACAAGCCACACGCTCTAGGGATCTAAACCTCAGCACAACAATAAATAGGATGTGCTGGAGGGATAGATTCCTGTCCCAGAGACTTCCCATGCTAACACTCTTCAAAAGAAATCTTGACGAGTGGATGGGAAACGAGTTTACTTCAGGGACAAAAGCACAGGGAACTATTCTAAGGGGGCGGTGAAAGCCAACACATTCTGGCTAGGCTTATAAATGCCTTCGGGGCAGATAGCCTAGTACCTACCTCTGAAAGCAATGCTGACCTGGATGACATCACGGTAATTCCGATCAGTTTTAAGAACTCTGTGTGCTGACCTGGATGACATCACGGTAATTCCGATCAGTTTTAAGAACTCTCTGTTTGAGAATGCTGCACTAAGTAAAACCAGACAGCACACAGCAGGAGTATAAGTGGTGAACAGCCCTATTTAATATACATACATTGAGCTAAGAAATTACTCTTGCTGTGCAAGATAATGCAAAAAAAAAAGGGGGGGGGTATCTTAGCAGGTATTTGTATCGAAGCCCTCTAGAGCCCTCACAATGAAGATAGCACATGGTATCTTGGGTAGTCAGCTAGTAATGGACAAGGTTAAAGCTAGAGTTCTAGCTAGATTTTGCTCGCCTGGCATCAAGAAAGAAATGAAAGTGTCTGTGCAGCTTGTCTGGAGTGCCAAAGTTTAGAAACGGTGACACTTTTTGCCTGTAACAGAAATACTGTTTGAGTGCGTAACTATGGACATAGTAGGTCCACTTGTGAAATCCTGCAGAGCTGACTGGTACACATTGGCAGCTGCTGACTGTGCAGCACAGTTTCCAGAAGCATTACCCGTATGGAGAAATAGCGCCATTTCTATAGCAATAAAGCTGGTACTACTGTATTCAAGGGTAGGGTTTCTCAGAGAAATCCTTGCTGACCAAATTTTCATATTAATTTTTAGAGTAATGCATGAACTTTTCCTTAAGATCAAGCAGTTAAGAACATCTTTGTAACATACCCAGTTAGTAGCAGATTTACTTGTTCCCCCCCCCCAAACAATTGAATGCGTTAAATATTTTAACAACACTTTAGAATCCTTTTTCAGAAGGCTGTAGAAAAAGAAAACTGGAACCAGCTGCTTCCTTACCTCCTCTTTGGTGTAAGAGGAGTATCCCAGGACTCAACTGGTTTCAGTTTCCTTGAACGGTTAAAACTGTCTAAAGACCTCTAGAAAAGAGTAAGATGCTCCGTTTACGAGTGTGGCAGAATATATTGCAGAATTGTAGGATAATCTGATCCCTGTGGTCAGGAAGCATATGGAGAGGGCACACAAATGGACATATCCATGTGCAAGGGTTAGTACCTGGTGGCCAAAATACATTTCTTGCCAAGAGACGGGGCCCTTTTGAAGCAATAGAAGTAGTAAAGAAAGTGAATTACAAAGTAAGACATTTTAAATCTCTCTCCCTTACTGTGATACTGTATTGACTTTAAACAGTGCTGAACATCTCATCTCACTTCTCAAACTGAATACGCACAAATGTCTAGCCATCTTACCATCTCTGTACTTCCAACATTCCCGTCATGGAAGAGAGCCTCTACTGGATATCTGCCAACATAAGACTGGAAGTCATCTTGCTAGGAAATGATAACCTAGACTGGCAAAAATAGCCCTAGAAAACACAGCAAATTCACTTGTGCAGTAGTTTGGCTTCTCTGTTGATCAAGACTCCCAACTAGTTTGAACAAGGGCACATCTAAAGAATCCGTCCTAGACTGGATTTTAACATCCACCCTAGCAGTGTTGTCACAAGTGGCACCCTTCCTAATAGCCTGTGACCACCAACTAAGCTACATAATCAAACACCCCAAACAGCCCCACAAGGTTCATCACTATTGCTCAGTCAGAAACCTCAGTAACTTCAGTAAAACGTTTTACTTCCAGCCTGCTCCAGACCATTTGGGCTGCATTTAACTGTTCCCCTTGATGTAATAGGCACATTTAATGCAAGGTTTCTAAACATCCTGGCAGAGCAAGCACCACTGTGAACCAAGAGTTAAAAACAAACCAGCCTCTTACTCGACTAATAAAACAATCGTGCAACATAGAGAGCCTGGAGATTATTGCTACAATCCAAGTATCAAACATCTCTGCGGCAATATAGGCAGTTAAGAAACCATCGCAAACAATGCATTAAACGGAAGAAAAAAGCTTGTTATATGAACATCTACAATTTGTCATCAAACAGTTCATAAAATGTCTGAATCAGCAAATACATTGCTTCATCTTGGAAAATCAACCCAATCGCTAACTCCCAAAGCACTGCTTCGCAGTTACTCTCATATTTTATAAAGAGGGTAACCTCCCTCTTACAAAACAAAAGTACTGCAAATCCAGCCATCCCACTATATAATCATTGTGACAACAGACCTTCACACTCCCTACAGTGCCAACATCTATAACTAAAACCATACCTATGCACCCTTAAGAAAACAACCACTGCCTCTGACCAGCTTCTATATGAATACTTCAAGCTCGCTGCAGATAGCCTTGCATATAATGTCTCTATTCCAGTAACCCCTTGCTCTAGTTTGGAAAAATCCTATATAATACTTTTTCATAAAGACTGCTCATCAGCAGAGCTCACATACTGTAGGCCAGTTGCCATTCTCTTACCTTTATCCAAACTTGGAAAGATGTATTCACTCTCAGCTTCATACATATTGCCTCTCATAAGCTCCTTTTCCCCTTACAGCATGGTTTCATACCCAATCACAGCACAGTCACGTCCCTTTTTTAACATTCACAGTTATAATAAATCACAATAGAAATTCAGGTCTTCTAACTTCAACCCTTTTTTCTGGATCTATTAAAGGCATTCTGTGCAGTCTTGTCATCAAATTCTCTTAACTAAACACACTTCCTCTGGGCTATCTCTCTCCTCATTTAAAGTTACCTCGCTGATGGGTTCCAAGCAGTGAAATGCCAAGATTTCTCCTCTTTCCTTCCTATATCATTCGTAATCCCACAAGGTTCATTTATCAGTGACCTAAACATAACAGTTAAATGGGCTACCATAGTACACTACACGGATGACTCCACTCTTTTTGTGCTGCTAGGACACTACCCGTGCTCCTAACTTAACTGTCACCCAGAAATCCTTCTCCATAGAAACCTGGTTAGACAACCCCTCCTGTTCACCCTCAACTCTCACTTCTCCCAAAAAGCATCTTTTAATGTACTGTCATCCAGCAATACCAATATAGAACTGGTATCCCACACCAAACTACTAGGTGTGATTTATAGATAACAACATTTAAATATAGAACTGGTATCCCACACCAAACTACTAGGTGTAATTGTAGGTAATCTCCACTTTCAGCAAGCCATAGAAAAGCACACCAAAGGTGCGGCTGCCTCTGCAGAGCAAAACACTACCTTACTGACTCTGCTAGACAAAATACAGACGCTTCTTTTGGACTCTTCATCTACTGTATGGCTCACCTATCCTTACCAATCTCTCCTCTTTTCTGACAACCAGGATAGAATAATGTTTCGGCAATTATAAATCAAATTACTGCCTCTTAAATTACCTAAAGTAATTCAGACTAAATTCTCTGTTGTGCTTGCAGTTAATTACAACCTTCAAAGTACTGCACAACCCTGAAAATTCCGATTTCTGAACTCCATAATTCAAACTTGTGCTACTAAGAGACCTATGTGCTCCACTGACATTACTCTGCATGACTAAACATAACAATGCAGGATACTCTCTGTAGTCGCACAGCATTGCTGATGGCTGCAGTACCATCCCACTCTACTTAAGAACAGTCTGCAATCTGAGAGACTTTAATCTGGCGTGCTGTTTCAGATGGCAATTAAAGTAGTACTACTATAGCTATATTAATTTGTGTCTTAACTCTGTACTGCACAAAACATAATGTACTATCACAACTGTATGTTATCTCCTCATCTCCTTCATCTTCCTTGCACCTCCTCCCCTCCCTCATTTCTTTGGGCTGTATCTTCCTGTGTCATAGATTTTGAAAGTAATGCTGTGTAAACCTTACCATAGTAATAGGTGTCCTTCTCTTCACTGTTGCTGTTTTCTTCACACAAGGATCTCCTGCAAGAATAGCCCAATATCTGGCCAGTATACCAAAGCCTTGATCTACAGGCACTGTACATCCACGTATGCTCCCCATGCAAGGTGTAGGGCATAAAGATGATGTATGAACGCACACTCTTCAGAACTGAAAAGTCCTAGGAGGAACCGAATGTCCCTAGGCACCAGGAAGAGCATCTATATATCCAGGAGAAGAGAAAAAAACTCATCTGCCAGGAGGGTAAGAAGAAAGGCAAGAGGGGAGAGGAAGGAGAGCATGAATACTGCACCAGTGAAGAGGACATCTATTATGGTAAAATTTTACACAACTGTACTATGTCCTTGCATATCACTGATGCAGTATTTGTAATGTAAAGGAGAGTACAAAATATCAAGAGGAAACCTGGGAGGAGGAGGAAGACACTGAAGATCCCTCAAGAAACCCATGTAGAATAGCCCTGGCAAGGCCAGCTCTAGCCCTGAAAATAACCTCCAACTTACAGTGATTGGTGAAGGTATATACAGAAGACAAAGAAGCAGACTTATGGATGGAATTTGCATCCAGCCCCTTGAAAAAGCACCAGAGGACGCAATGGCTGTACTGAATAGGAAGGGCATTTGCCATGAAAGGAAAAACAAAAATAAATTGCTTTAGATATACAAGAAGAGATGGTCTGCTTAGACACAGCAAACCCAAGAACCTGGGATGAAAAAAAAAAAAAAAGTTGATCAGATTTAGGAATAAGTTTTAGATCTGATATCAGTTTCAGTCTGTCCTCAGTTGATGCGCTCAGATCTGAGCCCTCTGATCCGACTCGGCCTCTGTAAAAACACATGTCAGTCTTGAACTCTTGAGCTTCTCCTTTACCCAGAATGCACCAGCCCTTATTACTTCAGATCTTATTTGCTGCTTCCAGTGAAAAGACATGGTCCTTCAGTCTCTCGAGCTTGGGGTGAGAAGTAGCTTTAAAACTTAACAAAAGGGGTTGTTGTTTTTTTTTTTTTTTTTTTTTTTTTTTTTTTTAGTTTTCTCCTTTACCCCTTTTTCACAAGTCTGTTTTCTCCTTTTTTACTGTTAGCAGTATTTCTAATTACTATCGTTAGTTCTCTCTCTCTCTCATATTTGTTGTAGACCAGTACCATTGTTGGTACTTCCTTTTCTGCACTTGAAAAAAACTTTTAAAAAGTTGTAATTTTGATACTGATTTACCCGTGTTTGTTGGTCTTTTACTTTTGTGATGGCTGACAAGAAAAGAGTCTGGCAGGGTTCAAAAAATGTGGGACATGCAGTCAGAAGATTCCTATGTCTGACTTGCACAATTTTTGTGTGCGTTTTGCTTAGGTCCTCTCCACCTCCAGGGGAATTGTGGAATCTGCCATGCTTTTAACCCCTAGAGCATTGGTAGATCACAGAAATAAGCTTATTCTAAAGGGACTTTTGCCTTTATCCATTGACTAAGCTATATCTGGACCATCCAAGAAAAAAACAAAGACCTCTTACTTCTCCTCCAGGCACCTCTTCTGCATTCTCCAGTTCCTCTGAAAAATTCATGAAAAGAGGAGCTTTGGATCCTATGAAGAAAAAACAAAAATTATCAAGTCCATCCCCTTCTTTGGATTTGTCTAAGTCTGAATACAAGTCTTTGGATCAGACTGCTTCTTCATATCCGAAGTCTCTGAAGAGCAAAGATTTGCCGCATCCGAAGACCTTAGATCAGATCTCTACCTTACCAACTCTGCCCAGAACAAGGTGTTCTTCGTTGGAACCAGTTCCATCAAGAGTGCCTTCTTCCTTTCTGGAAAGAACAAAATCTCCATTGGCTGTATCCACCTGGTCATGTAGACATCTCACTGAAAATGTGATTTAAGTAGGCTAGTGAGAGAGATTATTTCAGCACAGAGCCTGCCTTTTTCTCGGTTCCTACCCCACTGGGTCGGGAGGCCCATGCATCCACAACTCCTTCATTACCAATTCCTTCTTTGACTCCTATCCAAGTTTCAGACCCCTTGGATTTGAGTTGTCCAGAGGCATATACTCTGAATCGGAGGATCTCTGCATCCTTAGATCAGAAACTTGCTCTAAGCTCTTCATTCCAGTTGGATCTAGAAACCTCTTGGAGCCGATTCTTTCCCATCGGGTCTAAGGTGCTGCAGTTGACTGAGGGTTTCAGAGCAGTCTCTGTATCTCAGAGCCTCAGTGATGGTTACTCTGCTCTGACTTTGGCCTCCAGGTTGGCTATCCTCAGAGCAGGGCAAGACTAAGCATCAGAGGCTTTGCCTCTTGGATTCAGGTTGTTCTCCCTCTCCAGGACAGTCTGCCTTTAGTGTTTTGGAGAGAGCTCTGTCTGCACCTCTGACTCAGGTGGTCTTCCCCCCCCCCTTTGGATCCTGTGTTGACTTCTGTTCTTTCTCAGCACTTTTGACTGTCAACTACACTTTTATAGGGACAGCTGATACCAGAACCCCAGGCTTCCCACGAAGGGTGTTCCATCCTCTTCTGATACCTCCCCAAAGTATTCCACTGAGGAGGTCCGTAAGAAGAGGATATGCAAGAAGAAGCGTATAGATCACTTCTGTCAGTCTAGAAAGACACAGATTTTGATGAGGGAGAGGGGGTCCCCATGGTCACCTCCCAAAGATGTCTCATTCAGAGACTACCTTGAGATCCCGAAACAGACAAGTTAGTTGGAAGCCCCAAAACGGACAGTTGGAAGCCCAGCAACCCTTTGTCAGAGGAATCTGTGCTTCTTGAGGCTTTTGGTACTGCCTCATGTACTTCCTGGGTGACCCTGCCAGCTGACGAGCTCCTGGAGTTGGTCTCACGGCAGGCATGGAAGGAACCATTGAGCCCAATTTCAGGAAGCCAGACATGATTAGGACTTTCCCAGAGGGCAAACAGTTTAGGTCATACAGTCCCCCTGTTGATGCCATGGGCATGGCGGCAGCGACCAGAAAAGAACTTGCTGATGAAAGTACCTCTGTTCTTTTGCCTGACAAGGAGTTGTGAGCAATGGACAGATTCAGAAAGCATCTCTATGCTTCAGCGACCTTTGCCTTATGGTTGCTGAACTATTTGGCACATTTTACCAGACTACAGAGGGTTCCGGTTAAGGAACTTTCAGGTACCCTTACAGGAACCCTGTCTGAAAAGGTGAAGAATTCCGTCACTTCTCAGTTGGCGACCCCACAAGTGATATCCAACTCGTCCATGAGACTTATTTCTAATGTGACAGAAGGTACCTTGAGGGCAGTGGGTTCAGCACCTGGATGCACTTGTGTGATTTTGTGGAGCTTTAGAAGTCTGTTCATCAATGCTTCTTTTGACGGCACCTCCCTCTTGGGCCCCAAGCTAAAAGATGCATTGTCCAGGTGTGAGAAGAATGGGAAGATCCTTTCTGCCATGGGCATATGTTTTCCACACCCCCCACCCAAAGATCCTTTCTGAGAACTCACCAAGGTGGTGGAAAAATGTGGTTAAAGAAATTGCAAGGATCTTTCCAGGACACAAGTGGTGGATCTTCACCCAGAGGCAGAGGGGAAAGTTCAAATGGTAGATGCAATCCTCGTGGTAAAGGAGTCCTGCAACATCAAGGGTCCAGAGAATCTTTCTTCGGCAAACCCTTTCCATGCTCCTGAAAGGAGACCAGATTGTCCCCCTCTGGAGGCAGTCTGGGGGGGGGGGTTCTTTTGTCCCTGCACTGGAGAGCCTGGCTGGAAATGGCAAAAGATACTTTGGTGCAGAGTATCCTATCCAGAGGATATAAAATTCCATTTTCTCTTCCTCTCCATTCCAGAAAATTCCCAATGTTCCACTCAAGTCATAGGGAACAAGCAGCTATTCAAATATGAAAGCTGCTAAACAAGAGTTATCCACAATAGGCCCCCCTCCCCCAGACCAGAGGAGATCCAGAACTTACTCAAGATTCTTTTTGGTGCCAAAGAAAACCAAGGGACTGGAGGCCAATGCTGGATCTCAGCAATCTAAATAACTTTGTTCAGAAAACAAGTTCCAGATAGTCCTGGGTTCAGTCCATTCTTTCAGTCCTTTTCCAAAAATGGAGGTCTGTAGATCTCCAGGATATGTACCATCATATAAAAATGAAAAGACCCTCCCAGAAATTCTTACACTTCAGGTGGAAGCCAGTCATTACCAGTTCAGAGCACTGCCCTTTGGTTTCACCACAGTCCCCAGGGTGTTTACCAAATGCATGGCAGTGGTAGCAGCTTGCTTGAGACTGCATGGATTCTGGGCATTTCCTTACTTGCGATGACTGGCTCATCTCTGCCCTGCCCAGGCATCAATTCATCATAGCAAGAAAAGTAACCACACTTGTGCATGGTTAGGCATAACCATAAATTTAGAAAAATCACATCTTCAACTCAAGCTATAGAGTTCATAGGAGTGCCGCTTGACACAAGATCAACAGTAGCCCTCTTTCCAGAGTTTGAACTTTGAGATCATAAGTCAGCAAGTTACTTTGCAGTACCACAGTCCCAGCTTGCGTAGTCCTACAGACACTAGATTTGATAGCAGCAGCAATAATTGTTCCACTGATAAGATTCCACATGAGGATTCTTCAGTGGATACAGGCATCTCAATGGTCGATACTTCAGCTCGCATTCAAATCATCAACTCCTGCAAGATGCATCTGATGTGGTGGACCCAGTCGAAAGAACTGCTACAGGGCCATTTATTTGTCCCTTCTCAACCCAAGGCCATAGTGACCACAGATTCTTCTCAGCTGGTGTGGGGGTGGCATTACCTGGGAAAGACATTCCATGGCATATAATCCCCGAAGAGGCACATTTGCATATAAACATTCTGGAGTTGGGAGCAGTGCTTTTAGTGTTGCAAGCCTTTCAGGATGCTGTCCCATCGGGAGCAATTGCAGTACAATATGTCAGTGGTTTGGTACATCACCAAACGAGGAGGAAACAAATCATGCCCCATATGTTGAGAAACACTAAGGGTGTGGCAATGGGCAATCTCTTCAACCGCTTCCTCTTAGCAGCACACATTCTGGGGAAGTCCAGTGTGCTAGAGGACAAACCTGAGCAGGTGCATTCTGTTATTTCACGAATGGTCCCTCAACCAGAAAGTAGTGGAAATGACTTTCTGCAAGTGGGGCCAGCTTTGCTGCAGTCTATTTGCATCTCCCCTAAACATGTGCAGCAGCTACTTTGCCCTCATCCTCCCCAACAGGGGGGGGTCACAGAGGGCTGCTTTTCCCCATGATTGCCCTCCCCCCTGGGTTACTGTATGCCTATTCCCCATACCAAAATTCCTTTGGAGGGCTGCCAGATTGAAGAGCAAGGTCTTTCTTACTGCACCCTTTTGGGCTTGACCAGTTTGGTTCCCCTTCCTTTGGCCTTATTTGACCATCAACCCTGGATTCTAGATACAACTCCATTCCTGCTGTCTCACCCGGCAGACATGACTCATCTGGACCTTCCAAATCTCAAGCTGACTGCTTGGTTTCTCCATTTCCAGTAATAGCCAGGCAACCTATGCTTTCTTCCCCGTCCGTCGGATTCTATTATCAAACTGTCTACAAGGAAAGCTTACGCTAGCAAGTGGATAAAATTTGTACACTGAGCACTTCAAAATAAAGTGGTTCCTTTTTCTGCTCCACTTCACACTGTCCTAGAATTCTTGTCTTTGCTTTTTAATCAAGGGGCCAGTTCTTACAGTAAAGATTCAGTTACCAGCTATTTCCAGTTTCCACGTTTGTCTCGATGGCTGTTCCCTTGTTTCCCATAAACTTTGTAAGACCTTTCTACAAGGAATACGTTTGAGGACCCCCCCCCCCCAAAGGTCTTACTCTACTGTGGGACTTTAGTACTGCACGTTTTGGTCCTTCTGCCCTCTGAACCTGCATATACTTGCGGTCTAAAATGTCTGTCTTGGAAGACTGTTTCTGGTGGCCATTACGTCTGCCAGACAGATTTCAGAAATTCAGGACCTGTCGGTAAAACCTCCATACCTAATTTTTCATCAAGATAGAGTTACATTGTGAACAGTTTTATCCTTTTCGCCCAATCTGTCGATCTGCCAGTTTTCTTCCCAAATTATACAAAGGCGAATATTTGTTGCATTCACTGGATGTGCAGAGGCAATTGCATTTCTATTTACACAGACAAAAGATTTGAAGAATTCAGGCCAGTTATTTCTTTGCTAAAAGAAATTGGGCAAGCCTGTGTCCAGAGTGCCCCCCTAGCCAAATGGCTTACTAATTGCATTTATTTATAAGTTAAGGGTGGGAGGCTGGCATAATGCACCTTGTGTTTGCAAGGTACACACAAACCAAGGTTTGATTCTCACATGGAGTAATTGGCTAGGCTTAAAATGGCCCACAAGGGCAGTTAGCTTAGTACTAACCTATGAACTTGCCTTTAACTAAGCAGCTGCATGCTCATTTAATAAGATCGATAGCAGCAGCTTCAGCTTTTCATTCAGGAGCCTCGTGTTTGTGCAGCAGTAACTTGGGCTTCACCTCACACCTTCATCTCCCATTACAAAATGGACTAAGTTTCTGGAAGTAGGGCATTATTTGGCTCGATGTTGCTTAGGAATATCCTTCCTTGAGGCCACCCTGGGATTCCAGTAGCTGGGGACACTGTCCCATATGTTGAGGGCAGAATAAAAATTTGACATCAGAAAAAGAAGTTATGTACTTGTGACTTTTTCTGTGTTGTCCATTTTCATTCAACTCCAAACCCACCAACCCCCAACCAGAAATCTTTCTGGAAAAGTGAGTGGATAGAGCAAATTGTTTGAAGTCTTTCCCTAGCATTTTATGGCTCCAGATATAGCTTTGTGCTGATAGTCTCTGCTGTAATGCTGCTTAAGATCTGAGGTAATATGGGTTGGTGCATTCTGGATAAGGGAGAAGCTTGAGGGTTCAAGATTGACTTGAGCTTTTACAGCTGCCAAGTCTGATCCGAACCCATTGGTTGAGGAAGAATGAAAATGGACAACACAGATGGAATGATAAGTTCATAACTTTTTTGTATCCAAATGATGTCTGAGCTGTTTGTGCAAATGTAGTGTGTGAAGAACCTTATCACTGGCAGACTGCGGAGAAGGAAAAAGGCAAATGAACAGATTAAGGGACAATTAATTGACCAACTTGGGCATAAAATGATTAGTATGAAGAGACATCCTGTTCCTGTAATAAACTTAAGAGGAACAGCCATGAGAGCCTGAAGTTCAGAAACCCCCTTGGCCAAAGTCAGAGCCAGAACCGCTTTCAAGTACAATGTTGTAAGGAAACTAAAGCAGCAGGTTCAAAAGGAGCCTCCGACTTTAAGAACAAAATTGAGGTCCCAAGAAGGCAGAATACGTTTCCTGGAAGGCCCAATATGAAGGATGCCTTTAAGCAACTGATCTCCAATCTGGAGGCCAGAGGGGGATTCAAGTGCAGATGAGCAGAAATTGCTGGTAGTTGAGCTTTAACTGAAGAATATTCCAACCCAGCCTGGAGCCACAGGAACTTCTGCAGATAGAGGATCCTGATTGCAAAGGAGGCACCAGGAATAAAATGTTTTCCATTTGGACAAATGATTTCCTGGTAATGGGCTTCCTGGCCTCCTGCAGGTCTTGAAGCATGGCCTCATAAAAAAGGTGCCTAAAAGGGATTAGAACCCTGTCAACCACAGCATCCGTTGAAGAGTGGACAAGTGAGAGTGGATAAGAGATCCCTTATCGTGTCGGAGAAGGTCCATCCAGTGTGGTAATTTGTGGTGATTGCCCCTGGCCAAGTGAGAAAGAAGGGGGTTGGCTGGGCCAAAAGGGAGTCCCCAACAAGATTTTGAGAGCGCTGCTTGATCTTGTCCAAGACTCACAGAAGGAGAGGGAAGGCCTACGGAATCGTTCCCAAGGAAAAGACTGGGCATCCACTGTCCAAGCCCGAGGACTTGGGACTGTGGAACAGAAAATAAGTTGTCCATTCAGAGAGGAGACAAAAAGCTCTACCTGAGGAATCCCCCACTGACTGTACAAGTACTGAGAAGCATCATTTGTGAGGTTGTTTGCTGGACTTGCTCAAAGTCTGCCACTAGATGTGCTCTGAGGGAATGTTGACAGTGTGAAGAATCACTTGAAAGCTTAGATCCCAGAACTGAATAGTTGGCCTGCAAAGAAGATAGCATATTGTACCTTCTTGCTTCTTAACTTACCCATATTGACTGAAAACTTTGAGAAGCTTGTGATGAAACGAGGTACGAGAGCCCTGAAGAGCTAGAAGAGCTGTTATCTCCTTTGTTGTGGTCTGATGTTAATGAATGAGGCTACAGACCCTGAACCTTAAGAGAGCTGAAGGAAGCTCCCCACCCCCTGTCTGAGGCATCTGTAAAGAGCTCTTGAATTGGGACTGGAGTCTGGGAAAGTAGTCCTGGATTGCGATAGTTGATGAATCCAACATTGAAGTTTGAGCTTAAGACAGGGATGAAAGGTAACTAAGAAGCCCAGGGGGCAACTGTGTTGAAGCCACACTGACTTGAGGTACCACTGAAGCTTCTTCATATGGAGCCTGGAAAGGGCAGCATGGGAGTGATGGAAGCCATAAACCCGAGGACCCTGAGAAGGTCCCTGGCCATAACTGAATCCAGAGGAAGAAGAAATTGGAAAAAGGCAGTCTGAGATGGGTCCATGGTGTGGGCAAAGATGCCAGCATTGGGATGGTCTGGTTCCTGCACCCATGGAAAACATGATCCTAATAGAATCCAGACTTTTTTTTTTTTTTAGTTTATGGTGATTCCCAGACTCTGCAGCAGGAAAATAGTAAACTGGAGATTGTGAAGCAGACCTTCTGTGGATGAGGCCTGAATGAGCAGATTGTCCAAATAAGGAAAGATTTGAACCCCTCTCATCCTGCAAAAAGCAATGAAGCGAGGCATTGCTTGGAGCAGTGGAGAGTCCAAAGGGCAAAGCAGAGAACTGAAACTGCAAGGAAGAAACGGAGAAATGCAAAAAATGTCTGAGGATGGATGGAGATATAAAGGTAGGCATCCTTGAGATCCAGAGAGGATAGAAAGATCTGAGGAAGAAGAGAAAATTAGTTTGAAGAGACTGCATACAAAAGGAGTGGACAATGAGGTCCAGAATTCATCTTAAGTGAGAACCAGAAAACTTCTGGAGTAAAAACTCCTCCCTTCCTGGGCAGGGGCACAGCCTGAATGGTGCCTTGGGTCAAAAGAGAATGAAGCACCTCCTAGAAGGAGCAGAGGTTGAGGGATGCTCAGAAAGGGAGGAAGAGATTTCTAAACCATGAAATACCCTGGTGGATAATGGACAGAACCCAGGAGGTTGTTGTGATCCTTCACCAATTTGGAAGAGAGAAGAAGATGGAGACATACCCTGGCTGAGGAAAAAGGGAAGCAAATTGTTAAATGCAACATGGGGCTTTTCATTTCTGAAATGTGCATCCATATGTCTGCTTTATGCATTACATGGTAAGCTTGGTTGACGTACGATGCCTGTAGATACTTAAGGCTTTGGTATACTGTCCTGACATTGGGCTTTTCTTGGCAGGAGATCCCTTATGTTAGGAATACTGAGACAGTGATTTGGAAGGACATTGCCTTTATAGTAATATGCATACTGGTATGGCAAAGCATACACATACCTGTATTTAAAAAATATTTATATGTAAGCCATGTAACTTATTTTCAGTCAAAACTATTTGTAAATTATGTAACTGATAAGGATGTCTGGTTTAGAACTGTTGCTCATGACATCATTCGCAGTCAGTTTTATTCTTTATAATGGAGCATTTCTCCCTGGGCTTCTGTTGAAAAAGGTCAGTGCCCATCCAGAGTTTCCTGGTAAACAAATGCCAGTTAACTTTTTTATTTATTTTTTAAGATTAACTTTTTCCAAGATGAACTGGTAAGAGGACACCAGAACAGTATCACATAAAAAGTCTCAACTTCCAGCTTCTTTCCAAAGCCTTTTTTGTAGTGAGTCTGGTAGTTGAAGTTAAAGCCCTCACAGCATATCTGCATGTTATGAAATTAGGGATAGGGACCTTTTTCAGAATTATTTGGCAATATTAGTGTAATCCAGCTCCACACTGAGACTGTCCCAGGAGGAGAGATGAATTTGAAACCATGTCCCAGTGCCAAGCAGTTAAGGAGGAAGCACAGACCATGTTTAAGCTTGAAGTCCTCAAGGAGTGACTGAATGGTATAGCACTATTTAAGTTCCCAAACCTAATGTGACTACATTTGGTAATCACTAAGAAAACAGAATATCATTACCAAATTTTATTTCCTGTCTCATGTCTTCAGAGATTGAATTAGTTGAAAAGTTGGTCTAAGCAAGGTTCCATCCACTCTGGCCTTGAGCACACTCATTACTTGTTGAACCTTTTTCACCACAGTGTCATACTGTTTGGTCTTCATGGAGCCACAGCAACATTTTCAAGGCTTATGGACCAGATTTTGTAACCTTGGACTACTTATTTAATGCAGAAGGTAATATTGGATAAGTTATTGTCAGAGCTGGATAGGTTGGGACTTGAAACCATATATCAGCATGCATATGTTGAAAACAACGGGATGTTCTATAACATTGTAGCTATGAATGAAAAATTGTGCTGTGATGTAATTTGTGTAGATTTAACTTCAGAATTTGACAGGGTCATGCACAAAACACTGATCAGTAAATTAGTACAGCTAAGTATTGATATCTTGATAAGATGGATAGCTGCATGGCTTACACGTGGCAAGTATAATACAGCAACTGGACAGGTGAAATCTATTGTTACAGTCAGGGTGTCCCACACTGCTCTGTCCTAGTCCCTTACTTGTTTAGATTGTATCTTTCGGGCCTAAATGTTTCATCTGAGGTGTTCTACTGCCTATATGCAGACAACCTGAAATTGGGTAAGTTTACATGTGTAACATGAGGCATGTCTGCAAAATAACTTCACTAAATTGACCATTTGGCACAGGAGAATAATATGCTGATAAATGCATCAAAAACTAAACTTATGAGATTTGGTAGGCATAAATTGAAAGGTGAATATTTAGTAAAGCGCACAGTGATTGAAACTGTAAACTCATTTAAGGACCAGGGTATAAGGATACCCATCAGCCAATTGGTTAATGATAGTTATAGGACTATAAGTTGTATAAAAAGATGTGTAAAGTCTTATATCAAAAATGAGGAAGTCAATTTTTGTTTGTTACATTCGACCCAAACTTGAGTATGGAATAACAGTATGGAAACCTTGTAAGAAAACAAGCATGAGTAAACTTGAAAGAGTACAGCAGAAATATACCAAGGGCATCCGTAGATGTGAAAATTTGTTATTATGAAAGACTAAAATATCTGAACTTGTACTGTCTCTCAAGAGGATATGTTATGCAAGTATATAGTGCATTTAGAGACAACTACCTCTGGGAATGTTTGGGGTTATCAAAAAGTACTAGAGAATCAATCATCAGATAACCTATGTAGAAGATAGGATTCCGAATGGAGAGATGAAAAGTCAGCAGGCAAAGGAGAGTAGTGCTGAAATTGAATTCATCCTCAAGTCTCAGGTGAGTACCTTCACAAGGTGGACCCTGTTTTCACAAAATCTCCGCAAGGCAACCCTGATATATATAGACTGTATTTATATAGCATATATCATGGACAGAAATAGGTCAAAATTAAGAGATAGCTGGGTGCACAAGACCCAGAATAAAAAAAAGTGCCCAATCTTGGTAGGCTCACTGGTGCAAGTACTGGAAAAAATGACAGTGTAGAATCCTCAAAGTACAGAAACATTCCTACAATGGGGCCAGGCCATGCCCAGGGGGAGGAAAAATGTTCTGTATTGTTACTACTAAGCAAAAAGCCCAGAATTTCCAGACAGAATATGTAAAAAAACTATTGAGAGAAATTAGAGGAAAGAAAAATACTTCCACAAGATAAAACTGTCAGAAGCTTCAAATGAAAATTTGCGTTCATTAATACAACAGACTTGTGAAAAAACAGTATATAGATCTAGAAACTTTGATCCGTTTGGAAAAAGAAGCATCTGAGAAAGTGCAAAAATGTAAACAACAAAGCCTAGAGATATTTGAAAAGTATAAAAAAGAAATATGGACATGGGAAAGAGAGATTTAATATGGTGCAATACTTATGCAAAGGAGAAAGCCAAATGAATCGGTATAAAGAATGCAGCCCCAAAGATGTTCGAAGAGAAATGCAGGCAAAAGCATACGGATATGGACAATTTCACAATAAAAAAAAATCACAAAGGTAGAACATAGAAGATTAGTAAAGTAGAAATTAAAAAAAAAATAAGTTGAAGTTATGGATTGCCTGCGAAGTGAAGGATTCTGTGTAGAAGGTCTAACACAGATTACATCATAGCATGATGAGTGCGCCCCCAAAGTAAGAAGAAATAGGAAGATCAGGAGACATCTGATGAAGAAATATGGACATGGGAAAGAAAAGATTTAATATGGTATAATATTTATGCAAAGGAAGAAAGCAAAACTAACCAGTACAAAAAGAGCAGCACCAAAGATATAGTTGAAGAGAAACACAGGCAAAGGAATCTGGATATGGAAAACTTCACAATACAAAAAATAAGAAGACAGAGGAAAAGTAGAAAAGGAGATTAGTAATGGAGAAGTTAAAGAAATAGAAACTGAATGGGAGTACCTGCAAAGTGAAGGATTCAGTGTAGAAAATCTAATTAAGAAAGCACCAAAACAGGATAGAGCAATGGATATCCAAATTAAGGGGAAACCAGTGGAACAGGAAGCAATTGGTCATGTGCCTTATCAGGATATTTGGGAGCCTTCTACAGGAAACCAGTGTAAACCTTCACTTGAAGCTAGACAGCAAGGAAAGGAACAGGAAACTGTGGAAACTGCAGTCAATGTTGAGGAGTGATGGGTCAGTGAGTTCCCATATGACAGGGCAACGGATGGCACAGGATGAAATTGAAGAGAAGGTGTCACAGGAAGATGTTCTAGAACTTTCTATGGAATGCTCACAGGAAATGGAAAACAAGGGATGTGCCCTCAGTTTGGAAGAAAATGAGCTAGGAGAAGAGTTGCTTGATTTACTAGACATGGATAGCTAGATTAAGGTCAGTGAGAGAAATGTACTGCAGAAGGTCAATAAAACCCCAAAAGTCAGTCTGATGAAACAAATGAATTCAGTAATTAGGACTGTGCTGAGAGATCTATGCGATATAACAGAAGTAAACAGGATATATTACTGTGCTGCTAAATAACAACTGATAAAGTTTTACTGCAAGAACACAGGGTAGCAAGGGAAAGGAAGGGGAGAAATCAGATACCATCATGGAAGTATTGAGTAGAGAAAGCTATAAAGCAATAAAGACAAGAAGTGTCACTGTTAGAAAACTATAGAAGAGGAAATGGATAAATAAAAATACTAAGCAAGATAGATGTGATAAAAGCAATGCGCACTATTAGAACATACCAGGATCTATCATGCACTGTCACAAATAAACTAAAAATTTCAGCACAGACTGAAAGACTTGGAAGATGCACAGATAAATATAAAGGAAAAATACAAAATGACCCAAAGTTTTGTAGAGAATTGGGAAATAAGGTAAAAGGAACTGAAAGAGCACTAAAAAAAGAGGAAATATACATTTTGGAGAAGTATCTATGTGGAACACAACAAAGATGCTAAATGGATAGAAGTAAAAGAAAGAATAAGATGTTTAAAGATGCTTCATCCCATTTCATATCCTATAACAGCCAGAGAGATTGAAACGGTTAAGAAAAGCCTCTTAACTGGAAAACCCCCAGGCCCAGATGCAGCATCTAACTTTTGGTTAAAAGTATTAACATCTTTGCATGAAGATTTGGCCGTAAGTAAGAACTATTTATATGTACACTCCTAACAGGCACCAACCTGGCTAACAACATGCAAGCTACCCTAAAAATTCTAGACCAGTAACTTGCCTTACGATGACGTATAAACTATATATGGGAATTGATGCTGACTGGGTTTATAGTCATTTAGAAGAGAACTCAATTATGGCAGCAGAATAAAAGGACAATAAAAAAGTCATATGGAACAAAGGATCATTTGTTAGTCATACTGGAGAACTGTAAAAAGGGGAACAATACAAGTATAGCATGGATTGACTATATATAAAAAAAAAAAAAAAAGCATTTGATAGTATCCCACATTCATGGATAAGAGTGCTTAAAAATTTATAAGATGCACCCTACACTGATCGACTACATTACAGTGCCCATGAAACAGTGGCTGACCACTTTGCAATTAAGTCAAGATAAAGGGCAGATTATCATCCCAGGAATAACCATTCAAAGGGGGATATTCCAGGGTGAATGTCACTGTTGCTATTCTACCTTGCCATTAACCCAGTAAAAGAAAACAACAGGATATTAATGCAGATTCCCCAACCTGCTGATTCTTCCAGTCCCTGTTCTTTGATTAAAGCTGCAAGGGTGATTTTTTTTAAGCTTTAAAAATAACCCACTCAACTGTTTTCCCTGTTCTGCTTCCTAGCTTTCTATACTGTTTTTGTTTCACTTTGCAAACCAACTTGAAAAACCTGTAGCTGGCTCTGAAATTATGATGTCACATCTGCCATCTGCTCTTGCTCTAGCTAAAGGGATGTTTCCTCCCCCAAAGTGATGTAATCCCCTCCTGATTTGCATGCTGTATAGAAGAACCAGTGTTCCTCCCACATTGTGATGTCAGACCTGCCTTACCCAGCCCACTCAACCTAATAAAATCCATGTGGTGTGTGTGGAACTGCTTTTCTTTGTACGTGTATCCTGTCGACTGCATTTGTTTGAGGGACTACTGAAAAGTTTGGATTGCCTGCATTTTCGTCTGCAGTTTTTGCTTAATTGGTAAGATAAGTCTTCCTAGTGAATTAAAAATGTAATTCTACACACAGCCCCTGTTTGAATGCACTTCTAGCCCTATTTTGTGCTGCCTGATATAGTTTATGCTTCTGTTTGAGGGTGCCACATGGTTCACTAGTGTATGCTGCTGCCGACTATCTAGATTAGCCTTCTGTTGTATTTGTTTGCTGCTGATATATAATTATATGTATTTTGTATATTATTGTATTATGGTTATACATTTTATTTGATACTGCTGGTTCTCTTAATTATCTAGTCGTGTTCCCGTGTGTGAATGCTGCCTTCTGTTTTAGTCGGGTCCCATGCTGCATGCTGAATTCGGCTTGGTGAGTATTCTCTGCGTTTATCTTCATTACTGATACTCAGAATAAGTCATCTCCTTCTTTTTTTTTTTTTTTTTTTTTTTTTTTTTATGCAAGTGTTGGTTTATAGTGATAGCTCATATATTTATCACTACTGCTGCTCGTTTGTTTTTTCTAATTTTAGCATGTTATTAATTATTAATGCTCATTTCGGCGTCTGTGTGTGCCGTGCTCGTTTATTTATATATATATATATATATATATATATATATATATATATATATATATATATTTTTTTTTCTGCTGCACGTTAGTGTTTCATGCAGCCATTTTAAAGGTTAGAGCGAGCTGGACTGCAGTTGCGACATTCTCTCGTCAGCAAGTATGTTTACATGCCCTTGTTTTGCTGTGTATGCTGTGGGCCATGTTTGTGTGTGCCGATATCCTCTACATTTTTGAAAAGCCCCCTCACCCCGAAGAAAGTTTCTCTTTCATGGTATATTCTGAACCAAGTTAGGTACTGCTGTAGATATTTTAGCTCTGTGAGCTGTACTTGGTATTGTAACACAACACTTCTATTTAAAAAATCCGATGAAGTGTAATGTTGGTGTAGGTCTGAAACTATTCTAACTGAAACCTCCGAGGTCCGGAAGGGGATGTTCATCGTGTTTCACTGTTGCAGTCATTACTCTTGGGTTATCCTGCTGGCAGGCTACCCGCAGTCGACCTGAATTCCAAAGTCTTGGTCCGGCATCAGTTGCTGTCGCCTCTTCCCTGATGTCAGTGTGTCAAAGATGCAGCCAATGCCATTTTCTCCAGTCTTTCTTGCCGCGCGGTGCCCGAAGCAGAAGCAGTTCGCAAGTGCCGGTCGGCTGATTCCTGAGATTTTCGTGTTCGAATTTCAGATCCGAAGTCTTCATTTAAAGCTAAGTACCCCATTGGGGAAACTTTTTTTCTTGCTCCAGACCGATGTCAGAAAAAGTTAATAATTGTATTTCTTGTGGGAAGCAAATATCTCATAAGGACTTTCATTGTTATTGTATTCCTTGCCTAGGCCCTGATCACGACGTTGCTAATTGCAGGTTTTATGCTAGATTTAACCAACGCACTATTAAGCGTCAGTACGATTTTGCATTTCATTACTTTGGCCGAAGATTTAATTACACGATGTCGGATAGCCATCCGACTACCACAATTCACAAGAAACGCAAGGAAAAGGACAGGCATCCGAGGTCCAAAACTGATGACAAGGCTTCTTCTAAGCCAGTCGCCGGTTCTCAGTGAGGTGCTTTCACAGCCTCTGACGCCCGCTACCTCAGAGCCGCAGGTCACTTCCGACTCCCGCGTGGAGCAGACTAGGCCACTGGAAACTCAAGGTATTGGACACTTGGAAAATATTCCCTCAGATGGGTCTGGAGCCGCTGAGTAGGCATCGGCTTCTGAGGATGTTTTCAGGCCTACACAGTTATATGTAAAACAGACAACAGCTTCAAAGGCAAAGACTAAAGCACCACTAAAGACAAAGAAACAAGTGCAGCAAGCCCATGGACAGGCCTCCATGCCTAAAAAACAGATGCACAAAATGGCCGAAAACATAATTACTTTGATCAGGGGTTCCCATCCCCCCTCCTGATAAGAGGCCTAGGCAAGAGACAGAATATGAATCTTCAGATCAGGTTTCCATTTCCTCTGACTCCTCTTCTGAACAGGAATACTCTCTTCCTCCCTATGAGGATTCTGCTGCTGAAGAATCTATCCCATCAGCCTCTCCTCAGAGTCCGGCCTGTCTCCTGGCTCTTTACCCCCTGCACCTGTTAAGCCAGACAGATACTACAGGGTTCCAGATTCACATACATTTCTTTATAAAAACCCTGCTGCTGACCCAGAAACTATATTTCTCAGGGTCCCAAAGGGGTCAAGGCTTCCACTGCAAAAAACCCTATCCCCTCTGATAGGAATTAAAGGGCACTGGACAGATGGGGGGGGGGGAGGTTTACACTTCTGCTACCTTGGCAGAGAGGACTTTAAATTGTCAATTTCATATGCTTAAATATCAGCAATACTTAATGTCACTGCATAAACAGAAAATAATAACGAATTCTGAATGTGCAGAAAACAAGGAAATGCAGGATTTATTGCATGCAACTGAACAAGTGGGAAGGCATACTTTGCAATGTGGTTTTGATTCTCTGGAGGCCTCTTGCAGGGCCGCTGTTACGGGTTCTGTCATTAGGAGGCATGATTGGTTAAAGGAACAGAATCTGCCTGATCATGTTAAAGCAAAATTATTAGATGCTCCATTACAGCATGATACTTTGGTGTTAAAGCAGAGGAGGAGTTGAAGAAAATGGAGGACAAAGCAAAATCTATGCAGACAGTTAAGGATTTCTTACAGGTGCAGCCACCCAGATTTAGCAGGAACTGGCCCACAAAGAATTGGTCCTTTCCAGTGTCAGGCCACAAAGAGGCAGATACAGATGTCCCAGAGGCAGATCCCAGCCCCAAGGCTCATACAGGCCTAAACAATGGGGTGCTTCTACCTCCTAAAGCGGAGAAGACAAATCACAGCCATACAGGAAACAGTCTCAATGACTTTCCTCTGCCAGCACCAAGCACTTATCTTTTGGCAGCCCCCTTAGGGGGAAAACTAGCACTTTTTTCACAAAATTGGCACATGATCACCCAGGACAAATGGGTCTTGAATGTAGTGTCTCAGGGCTACAGGTTCCACTTTCACACCTTGCCAAGGGCAAAAGGTATGCCAGACCTGCCACACAATCAATGGGCAGAGGCACAAAAGCAAGTTTCATCCCTCATGGACATGAGGGCCATTCAGCGAGTACCACAGCAAGAGCAGGGACAAGGATTTTACTCAAGACTTTTCTTGGTACCCAGAAAGGACAAAGCCTGGAGATCAATACTGGACCTGTCTATTCTAAACACATTTCTGGACATTCCAAAATTCAAAATGTTGACTCTGCAGCAGCTTCTGCCCATGCTGGGCAAGAAGGCTTGGCTTGTAACTTTGGACCTAAAAGAGGCATACCTGCATGTCCTAATCACAGTCTTGCAGAAGATGCCTCAGATTCATAGCTGGCTCAATGCACTACCAATTCTCTGCACTGCCCTTTGCCTTATCTACTGCGCCCAGGGTCTTCACAAAATGTCTGGCACCAGTAATTGCATTTTGCAGACAAAGAGGAATTCAGATATATCCTTACTTGGACTACTGCCTTATTCAAGCAGAGAACAAGGACATTCTACTAAAGCATCTGGCGTTTGTAAAAAGATTACTAATTTACCTAGGGTACACAGTAAACTAAAACAAAACTAGTCCCCTCTCGAGATAATATTTCTGGGTGCAAGCTTAAATACAACTGCCCAGATGGCTTATCTCGCGCCAGACAAAGGCAACTGACTTCTTACTTCAGAATGTTGGCAACAAAGACCCAGTTATCTGCAAGAAAGATTCTGCAGGCTTTTGGCTTCATGGCATCCTGCATTCTGCTAATTTCATACGCTAGACTGCATATGAGGAAACTACAATGGTATCTAAAAAGTGTTTGGACTCAACATTGCCACAGCCTGGAAACATTAATTACCCTCATTCCCTGTCTGCAACAGAAGTTTCGATGGTGGGCACAGGCCTGTCACCACAACAAGGGACAGCCATTCACTTTACCCACAGCCAGGCAGCCACTAACAACGGATGCATCAGATTATGCCTGGGGGGCCCACATGGCAGAAAAATGTATTCAGGGCACATGGCCCGCAAGCCAGATACATCTTCATATCAATCAAAAAGAGATGCTAGCTGTTCAAAATGCCCTGACAGCTTTCAAGGATCTACTTCATCCAGGACAACTACTGATAAAGACGGACAATACTACAGTCATGTGGTTCATAAACAAGCAGGGAGGCGCACATTCCTTCCCCCTCTGCAGACAAGCCATGACTTTGTGGGACACAGCATTGACTTATCAAGTTCACCTGCAAGCACAATAAATACTCTGGCAGACGAACTAAGTAGAAACCTCATGGATCCCCACGAGTGGAAACTGGATCCACAAGTCTTCAGCATGATAACAAGGAAATGAGGATGCCCAGACATAGATCTATTTGCCTCCCCTCAACTGCCAACTACAGAGATTCTGCACAAGGACTTATCACAAGCAAGCATGGAAAGTGGATGCCTTATCCTTCAGCTTGAAAAACAGTATATGCCTTTCCTCCACTGCCTCTCCTCCCCAAGGTACTCCTAAAGGACAGACAGGAGAAGCCAAAAATGATACTGGCCACACCAGCACTGGTACCCAATCCTAAATAACTTGTCTCAAGGTCCAGCCTGGACATTGCCTCAAATTCCTCACTTACTGACCCAACAAAACAATCAGATCCTGCACAGCCAACTCAGGACCTTAAATCTGGCAGCATGGCGGATAATGTAGCCATTCAGAACACTCCTCTCTCCAAAGCTGTGATGGATGTTATTTTGGAGGCCAGGAGGCCCAGTACCAGAAAATCTTGTGCAGAAAAATGGAAGAGATTCTGTGCTTGGAACCAGGCACAAGGAATTGACACGTTTGTTGCAAACATTCCTCAGATTTTACAATACTTAACTGAGATGCTGGACAGAGGCCTATCCTTTTCATAAATTAAGATCCATGCCTCTGCCATTTCAGCCATTACAATACGGAACCACCTATCTTTTCTCATTCTTTTAATAAGGCAGTACTTCAGAGGGTCCAAAAACACAAGACCTCCAAGGAGAGCACCAATACCTGCATGGGACCTCAATTATGTCTTGGAAAAACTCACACTGCCTCCTTTTGAGCCAGCCTCAACAGCTAATATAAAATTCTTATCCTGGAAAACAGCTCTGCTCCTAGCAGTAACCTCTGCAAGATGAGTCTCGGAGTTACAGGCACTCATGGCTGTGGAACCTTTTATCATTTTCCATCCAGACAGGGTTTCTCTGAGGACAAACCTGACATTTATGCCTAAGGTGGAGTCCAGTGTGGCCCTTGACCAAACCATTCACTTGCCTACCTTTTATCCAAACCCACAGAACAAGGGTGAGAGACTTCTGCATTCTTTGGACATACACAGACAGCTACGCTTCTACTTGGACAGAACTAAAGCTTTCAGAAAGACTGAGCAACATTTAGTGGCATATGCTGCAAGACTGAGCAACATTTAGTGGCATATGCTGCAGGATCACAAGGAAAGGCTATCTCAAAACAGACTATTTCAAAATGGATAGGCCATCGCATTCGTTTCTGCTATTCACAACATGGCAAATCAGTGCCTAAGGACATTAGGCCACATTCAACCAGAGTAGCAGCCTTCCTCAGAGGAATACCAACCAAAGACATCTTAGAGGCTGCAACTTGGAGTTTGGTGCACACCTTTACAAAGCACTACCACTTGCCTCTCTACTCTAAATCCAGAGCAGGCTTTGCCACTGCGGTTCTGCAGGGCCTCATAGCCTCTCCTAATCCTATTTAGCCCCAGCCACCCATCCTTAGCTTTGGGATTCAACCCAAGAGTAATGACTGCAACAGTGAAACACTATGAACATAGTACAGTTGTGTACCTACCATAAATGTAGATGTTCATGTGTATTCACTGTTGCAGTCCAGGTTACCCTCCCACCATCCCCCTTTCTTTTGCTGGGTCTTATCTGTACTTCTCTATTCTATACAACCTATGTGGTGTATTTGCTTGTAGATGAAGGAAATGATTACCTTAGTGCATGCATGTTTATTGCCATAATTTTTAGCCTACCCTTTTGGGGGCACCTGACATCTGGGGCAAGAAAAACTGAAGAAAATGTCATTGGCTGCATCTTTTATACCCCTGGCGCACTGACGTCAGGGAAGAGGCGACAGCAACCGACGCCGGACCAAGACTTTGGAATTCAGGCCGACTGCGGGTATCCTGCCAGCAGGATAACCCAAGAGTAATGACTGCAACAGTGAATACACTCTAACATCTACATTTATGGTAGGTACACAACTGTACTTTCTGCCGAGTCAGCTTAGCAGGAGCATTCGTTATGAATGGAGAATACTATATAATTTCATCAGCGGCACCCATTTGTTTCCACTTATATGTATTATTAGCATTGATATTTTCAATAAAACTGGTCTTATACAAATTGACCGTTCGCTCAGGTCTGCTAGATTCTTACTGTAGCACATCAGTAGCTTTAGTGGTGTTAATTGTACCATGCCAGATTTTTCAGTTATGGACATTGAAATTGCGTTATCAGCATAGGCAGCATGATTAGATGCTAACTTGATTTCGGGGATGTATGGTTTAATGTTGCTCCTTGTTTAGCTTTATAACATGTTTAATGCATCTCCTCTAAACATTCCTGTCTATTTTTAGTACCACTATTATGCAAGGATATGATGGGGGTTCACACCTGTGGTTAGTTGGGCAAGCAGCAGCTCAATTCAGTCATGTTTTTGGACCAGTATAGCATTGTATTAGTGCTTTAAAAACATTGAAACACCTCCTCCATATGTTTTATTCAGAGCTGAGGGGGATCAAAATGTATGAAAGGCACTGTAGACTTTAATAGCCAGTGTGATTACTACGGTTCAGAACTATGTTTCTGTGACTACATATATGTGTGAATTTTCTAGGGTAAGGAGTGCTTCCAGGTAATAATTTTTTTATATATTTAAACTACTAGCATTGAGAAGCAGCACCTTTAGGTATTTCTGACTGATTTTTATTATGTTGGCGGGCTTAACTTGGCATATCCTAAAAAAGGCACTATGGTGACAAAGTTTTTGTCAATATTCAGAAGCCAAGTGGTAAGTGCAAACCATCTCTTGAAAAGCATAGTGGTTTGTCGGTTATGTCTACCCAAGCTGTCAGAGATTGAATCCCCTTGTGACACCAGAAACTAAGCCATTTGTTGAAGTAGGTCATTTTTGCTGGTCCTGTCGTATAATCATTGCTGAAGGTAGGATGCGACTCAAGGCTAGATTCATACCCACCTGGGACACATGTATTCAGAGAGCTCCATGTCCCTCTTCATATAGTCCAGTGAGGTATCATGGACTATGACAGTCATGCTGGTTCTTGTGTTTTAAAGCCACAAGTGCGTGTATGTGAATGCAAGCAAGGGGCAAGTGTGTGTGAATGAATGCAAGCAAGGGGCAAGTGTGTGTGTGTGTGTGTGTGTGTGTGTGTGTGTGTGTGTGAGAGAATGCAAGCAAGGGGCAAGTGTGTGTGTGTGTGTGTGTGTGTGTGTGTGTGTGTGTGTGTGTGTGTGTGAATACAAGCAAGGGGCAAGTGTGTGTGTGTGTGTGTGTGTGTGTGTGAATACAAGCAAGGGGCAAGTGTGTGTGTGTGTGTGTGTGTGAATACAAGCAAGGGGCAAGTGTGTGTGTGAATACAAGCAAGGGGCAAGTGTGTGTGTGAATACAAGCAAGGGGCAAGTGTGTGTGTGAATACAAGCAAGGGGCAAGTGTGTGTGTGTGTGTGTGTGTGTGTGTGTGTGTGTGTGTGTGAATACAAGCAAGGGGCAAGTGTGTGTGTGTGTGTGTGAGAGTGCAAGCAAGGGGCAAGTGTGTGTGTGTGTGTGTGTGTGAGAATGCAAGCAAGGGGCAAGTGTGTGTGTGTGTGTGTGTGTGTGTGTGTGTGTGTGTGTGTGAGAGAGAGAATGCAAGCAAGGGGCAAGTGTGTGTGTGTGACTACAAGCAAGCAAGGGGCAAGTGTGTGTGTGTGTGTGTGTGTGTGTGTGTGTGTGTGACTACAAGCAAGCAAGGGGCAAGTGTGTGTGTGCCTGAATGCAAGCAAGGGGCAAGTGTGTGTGTGCCTGAATGCAAGCAAGGGGCAAGTGTGTGTGTGCCTGAATGCAAGCAAGGGGCAAGTGTGTGTGTGCCTGAATGCAAGCAAGGGGCAAGTGTGTGTGTGACTACAAGCAAGGGGCAAGTGTGTGTGTGTGTGTGTGTGTGTGTGTGTGTGTGTGTGTGTGTGTGTGTGAGAATACAAGCAAGGGGCAAGTGTGTGTGTGTGTGTGTGTGTGTGTGTGTGTGTGTGTGTGTGTGTGTGTGTGTGTGTGTGAGAATACAAGCAAGGGGCAAGTGTGTGTGTGTGAATACAAGCAAGGGGCAAGTGTGTGTGTGTGTGTGTGTGTGTGTGTGTGTGTGTGTGTGTGTGTGTGTGTGTGAATACAAGCAAGGGGCAAGTGTGTGTGTGTGTGTGTGTGTGTGTGTGTGTGTGTGTGAATACAAGCAAGGGGCAAGTGTGTGTGTGTGTGTGTGTGAATACAAGCAAGGGGCAAGTGTGTGTGTGTGTGTGTGTGTGTGTGAATACAAGCAAGGGGCAAGTGTGTGTGTGTGTGTGTGTGTGTGTGTGTGTGTGTGTGTGTGTGTGTGTGTGTGTGTGAATACAAGCAAGGGGCAAGTGTGTGTGTGTGTGAATACAAGCAAGGGGCAAGTGTGTGTGTGAATACAAGCAAGGGGCAAGTGTGTGTGTGTGTGTGTGAATACAAGCAAGGGGCAAGTGTGTGTGTGAATACAAGCAAGGGGCAAGTGTGTGTGTGTGAATACAAGCAAGGGGCAAGTGTGTGTGTGTGTGTGTGTGTGTGTGTGTGTGTGTGTGTGTGTGTGTGAATACAAGCAAGGGGCAAGTGTGTGTGTGTGAATACAAGCAAGGGGCAAGTGTGTGTGTGTGTGTGAATACAAGCAAGGGGCAAGTGTGTGTGTGTGAATGCTTACTAAGCTGGGCATTAATCCCTACGTCACTCGATGGGTTTGCCAACTGGCTTACTGACAGAACCCACGCTGTAAAAGTAGCCCACTCCAAATCCAGCTTCTGACAAGTCAGAGTACCTCAGGGGTCAGTCCTGGGACCGCTCTTGTTTGGCATCTACTTCTCTGAAGTACAGGCCAACACTAAGGGATTCTGGCTAACAAAGTTCACAGATGACTGCAAACTGGGAGCCATTATTGAATTCCCCAAATGTTGTGAATACTCTAGAAAAGGGCCATACAGAAACAGATGCTTGGTGCCAGAGCCATGGGCTCAAGCTCAGTGCCAAGAAATGTATAGTTATCCCCTTTGGGAAAAAACATGTACCCATTCTGGGACATCCTACACTTAAAGAAATCCCAATCCCTCAGAGCTACACGCTCCAGGGATCTAAACCTTGTCATCACAATAAACAAATGCTGGAGGGATAGGTTCCTGACTCAGAGACTGCCCAGACGCTGGAATAGACTGCCCATACATGTCAAGCAGACCGCCTCTTTGGCCCTCTTCAAACGGAACATTGATGATTGGATGGGAGAAAGAAATTAACCCCGGGGATCACGTCACTCACTCTGCTAGACAGGGGTCCAGGGTAGAAAATAGTGTGGAAGTAATAGCCAGGGAATTGTTATGGCTAGGCTTGTATAAGCCCTAGGGCCGATAACTATAGGTTCATAGGTTGGTACTAGGCTAACAGACTATCGGAAGGAAGAAGCCCTTGGGTCATTTTAGCTGTTGCCAAACTAACTTTGTGTCTGTGTGATAAGGGGCAAGTGTGTGCGCGTTGTGTGATATAGGGCACTCTGTCAGTATCTGCTGAATTTTACAAAGCCACTTTTATCTCTAAAGCTGTCCCAGCACAATCTGGTAGTTAGATGTAACTTTAAATACACTATACTGGTATGTTCTTCATATGCTGAATTGATAGTCTGTTTTGTGGTTTATGATTTAGTGTTGAATTCTCACTTAATTCCATTAGGTGCTGGTGTGCCTTTGCTGGGTATTTTTTTCCCTGTGGTTGTGGAACTGTGTAGTTATAAAGACAGGAAGAATTTGATTGTTCCCAGGTGGTGTGGGCATGGTTGCTTAACCCTCCCCTGAAAACCGTAACCCCTTTAGTTTTGCAGCCATGTTTGGATGGATTTGGATCAGGGTGATTGCAGTTTATAGGTCTCCTTTTTGCTGGTCTTTATGTAAGACCCCTAAAGTGGGAAGGACGAAAGTTTAAAAAAAACATCCTTCATGAAAGGTCTGAGGTGGAAGATTGTGTATATGGTTATGCTGATAAGAACTGGAAATTCCTGTGTCAACACTAATGTACAGTAGACAGTTTATTGGACTGTGCTGTAGAAGCTGATTCTGTGGACAGGTTTACTGGGCTGTGTAAAGTAGGGCTCACTAGTGTTGGATTAAAGTACTTTAATGTTGTAGGTGGAAAACTGTTCAATTGGTGCATTTCATGTACAATTTGAATGGAGCAGCTTGATGTGTAAGATCTGTATGCCTAGGCATGCGTTTCTGTTTTCTGATGTCTGCACAGCCAAAGTACATAATTACTCATGCATCCCTCGGACGAAGGCCTGGGGTCATTCTTGGTGTTGCCAAACAAACTTGTGGTTATGTGTGTGAAAGGGTGAGTGTGTGAGCTGAGTGAGTGTGGTGTTTACTTAATGGCTTAGGCCATGGCTACAATTTGGCCCCTAGAAAACAACTTCTCATCTTCCTTGTCGATGATTTAAAACTCATCAGATGAACTGAAAGCACAGCTGCATGTTGTCATAACTTTTTCAGATGATATAAGAATGTCATTTGGTCTGGAAGTGTGCAAAAGCAACCTTTAAAGCAGGAAAACTGCAGCACCAGAAAAACATTAGTTTGGGACAAGAATGTGATATAAAAGAACTTTAGCAAGAGGGAGTGCTTAACTATTTGGGAACTGATGAAGTATCAACAATAAAACATGAACAAATGCAAATAAAACTTAGTAAGAAATACTTTAGAAGACTTAAATAATTCTGAAAACAGAATTGACATCTAGGAACAAAATCCAGGCTATAAACCAATTTGATCCTCCTGTCCTAACTTAGTTTTGGAGTGATTGACTGGCCCCAAAACATGTTTGATAGATTAGATAGGCAAAGGAGGAGGATGCTCCATGCTCACCAAATGATTTATAAAAAATCAGTGTATACCAAGATTATATATTCCCTGTTCTGGAGGAGGAATGGGCCTCCTTGAAATTGATTACATGTATAGGTCTGCAGTTGTGGGACTCCACGCATCTGTTGACCTCACAAGACCCGAATGTAGTGAAAGTTTTGAAATATGAGAATAAATCTAAGATGACTTCTCTGCTTAATTTAACATACACATCTGTGTCAAGCAGGAATGGAAATCCACTAGAAGTAGATAAAAATCAGGCAACAACTGAATGTGCCAGAAAACAAAAGAATATAAGGTGAAGGACCAGATGAGAAAGCAAGAAATGTGGAAAAAGCATAAATATAGTTGCAAGTATAGAAAACTTCTTGAACCTCATGTTGCTCAGGAGCAAACTCAGGAATGATTAAGGAGAGATTAATTCAAATCAAGAGATGAAAGGTCAATATTGGCAGCCCAAGATAATGGGCTTACATAAGCACTGGTTTACAAAGTCCATTGAACTTGGAGAAACAGACAAATGTAGTTTTTGTAAATGGAAACAGTCTCACATCTTGTTGCTGGTTGTGACATACTAATGGCAGAAGGACTGTATACTGAAAGGCATAATAATGTGGCAAGTCTGTTGCAGTGGGGATTGTGCAAGCACTATAGTATCGAAGTAGCTGAAAAACACTTGAAATGTGAGCCACAAAGCATCATAGAAAATTGTTTATCACATGGAATCACTCATTACCAACACTTGAAAAAAAAATGCTAGAAAATGGTCTTAAGAAGACAAAAGTAGCATCGATCATTGAAATCACTACACCCAGTGACTACAGTGTCGTGCGTACAGAGAGAGACGGTCATAAAATATCAGGATCTGCAGGCAGAAATGAGAGCAATGCTGAAGGAAAGATACCCAAACAGATCTAATAGTAATAGGAACAACAGGTCTTATTAAAAAAAAAAAAATCTACGTTTGTTTTTAGATATGTTTACTAATCCATGTAACCCCGTACGAATTGCAGGCGTCATTACTGGGCACATTGAGGGTGCTGCAGCGAGCACTTTTGGCTGACATCAAAGATTGAAACAATACTAATTTCATGAATGTTAATCTTACTTTGACTTGGGAATGGGGTCCATTCCTGTCATAGTATTAGAAACCCAAAAGATTTGGAGAAGTAAAAAAGATTCTAAGAATAAGTGCACTAATTGGTTCTATGACAGAGTAGCTGATGCATGGAACAGACTACTAAATTACATTAAAGCAAGTACTAGTTTAGATATTTTTAAGAACAGCCTGGATACTTATGGGAATGTGTGTTGGTATATTGGCAAGTTAGAAGGGCATTAATCCCAGTGCATGGAATATTTGTATGCATGCATTTTGCGTTTTCCCTTGATGTAGTTTGTTAGAGGACTGAATAAGTCATCTCGCCAAGTTCCAAGCTTCCCAATCCTTTATTCAAACTAACAGCTAACCCTGCTAAATATAAAGTTAGCATGGCTGAAACCTGGTACTTAGACTGGCTGATAGGAAGAGGGATTGTAAGAGCACAGGCACAGAATAAAGATTATGTACAAATCTGGCCCATACACAACTACCAAGAAACAGGTCAGGACCTTTATAGGGTTGGCCAAATACTACCACAAGTTCATCCCTAACTTGACTGTGACGGCATGTCTCTTGACTGACCTACCTAAGGGTAGGACTGCATTAAATGTCAAGTGGATAGAGATGACCGACCCAGTATGCCTCCGAGGTAGTCTTTGAAGCAATGCTTGCACAAAACGGAGGATGACAAGCACCCATAGTTACATAAGCAGAAAGCTGAATAATGCTGAATGGATTTATTTAGCATTTGAAAGGCAGTATTTAGCCATTAAATAGGCTCTTTGTACTCTTAATATCTTTTGAGTAACAAGTTTTTGCTAGTTACACACTTACCCTTTCAACTGCTTTATAGACAAAGCAATAGTTATTCTAGGATAGCTGGGTCTGCCTTAACTATGCAATCCTTTTCATTTTAAAAGTTTGGACTACCTTGGTCACCATCATATGAATGTACGTGGGTTACAAGGGAGCATATACTCCGTATATAGCTGCACCTATAGGTTTGAAAAGGGAAACTAACTTATTTGTATATATTTCTGAATATAAACTGTATTCTTCATAGACTTGAAATGTGAGACTAACTTGGATGTTAATACAATTTGTGCATATACAGTAACTTGCCTGCCTTTATCTGTATGTTTGGAGCTTTTCTCCCTGGGCCTCCGATGAAAATGGACATGTATCCAGTCGGACTATCCTGGTCAAGAAATGTAAAATAAATAAATATGCCCCCATTTAAGGGTGCAGGAACAAATGGTTTTATGCTGGAGAGGTGTTCCATAATGTAACAACTGCTAGGGTGATGCTGAATAAAAGGGGGAACATGGGAGAAATGTGTGCCACTGCTGTGCTAAGGCCATACATTGGGGGTAATAGGAGGAAAAAACATAGATCTTCATGCAGGAACCGGATAGTGATGCTAATCGGTGTAAATTTGTTCCAGTCTAAATTTGACTCACTAATGGAGTTAGATTTGCTTCTGTATAATGTGAGAGGGAATTCTAAGAAGAGTCCTATGGACATAGAAGTAGGAGGCAATCTGTGTGTGTGTGGTAGACAAGAGTGTTTTCCTGTGAAAAGAATTGCACTTTTCTCTGATCTGGATTTATCCTGCTTATACAGGAAATCCAGAAAAGTTCTTTAAGTTGCTGCAGGCATTTTATAATATGTTGGGTGTGTCTTTTCAAGGGATACAGGCAACTGACCAACTGAGGAACTGTTTCTTAAATTTGCCAAGGCAAAGTGCATGATTGGTGTAGGTGCATTTGCTTTTCTGTGAGAGAGCTCGCTGAGAAGACTCTTACTACTCCCTTGTTCCCTGTTTTGTTTTGAACTCTTCTTATTTATCAGTAAAGCTTTATTTACCACTGACATTTATAGGCAGTTCATATTAATTGCATGAAAACATGAAAAAAATGTCAGTGCATATATCGTCCTCATTAATCCCTTTTCTGCTTTCTGCATGGGATTAGGGTGTCATGTCAACTGTCACCATCTCTCTCAAATCAGTGGCACTCTCATAACTTCAACTGTTATGCCTGACTGTTGCAGGTCTTCTGTAATGTAGTCCATCCATCTCTTAGATGGACATCTTTCTTCCTTCCTTTACCAAATCTATTTTTAGCAGATCATAATCGGCTTTCTTGCACATATGAACATACCACCTTTAATCTGTTCACTTTTATCCTCCTCAGCAATTGCAGCTATTTTGGCTTGTGCTCTGTTGTCCCCACAATCTCATGTTCTTCATCTATAGCTCTCCAACTGCTCTGCCTTCACTGCCCAGGTTTCTGTGCTTTACAGTACTGGTTACACCACTGTCTTGAACACCTTAACACATCTGCTTCTTTAGCATTCTTTTTTCATGCACTACCACTGACACTCGGTGCCATTTGGCTGCAGATCCTTAAATTTTAATACTAACCTCCTCGGTCAGGCTTCCCTACTGTCGATTCTCCCCTGCCAGATACTTGAAAAGCATTAAACTCTTTCATTATTTGCCCCTTCTGTCTCAGTTTTCAGCTTCTTCTGATTTTCCCCTTTTGTTGCCACAACACCCATCTTATCTGTACTAAGCTTCATCTCGCGTGCCTTCAGTTTTATATTCCATTCCCCTGTGATTTGCTGAAGTTTTCTGTTCAGAGTCTGCATGAAGTGCCACATAATCTGTATACAGCAACTTAATTGACTTCTGTTTGCCAGTGTAGTCCAGCAGTATGAACCGGAGTGGCCTAAGAGCTAAACCATGATGCACATCCACTCCCACTGGGAATCTTGCTATGAGCCTTAACATGTATATGCGTCCGTGTAGTGATAAGCCTTGTATAAGAACGTGCATATATTAGGGGTGGAGGAGCAGAGTGAGAATTTTCTTTTTCAGGTAAAATATTAAGCTGTGGTTCTTTTTACCTTTTTTATTGTCAGCGAGTGCTGAACATCCACTTGCACTTTTTAAGGGCACAAGAATTGACAGGACACCCAAACACTTAGTTTTTATTTTATAATGGCTTCTTTTGACCGTGTCTTTTTTGTGTGTTATTTTATATTAAAAGCTCCATATCTGTAGCATTAACCATGCTTAAAAAAAAACAAAAAACTTTTTTCTGTGTACATTTTTTGACTGGTATAGCTGGGTGTTTAGATGAAAACTTATTTAACAGTGGGCAGCTTAAGCAGTTTCAGAAAGTAAATTAAGAAACTATGAGGAATTTTGTTTTAGATAAACTTTTGGATGTGCGGTTGGGAGGTGGCAGTGGTGTGAACCTGTTTGTCCTCACTCAGTTTTATTGAAGTGTAAAAATGGCTTTACTGCATTGGTTAACTGAATGCTGTTTTTTCTGAGATGTTGCTGCCTGTCGCAGAATTAAACCTGAAAACACAGCCTTCACTTCTTGCGGGGCTTCATGTTCAAGCTTAAAAGTAAAGTCTGCCCTTGCCTGATATTTTATTCAAACCTGCGTTCTCTCTAAGTACAGCAGCACTTTGATGACCACATTTCCATTGTAACATACTGTGCACTCCCCATGTATGGTGTACTTCAGCAGTAATCCACGACTGGGTGTGCGTGTATCAGGATTTACCTACAGTTGGCATGGTTTGATCACAAAGGTGAAACAAAGCCAAAGTCAATCCTCACACCCACAAGTAGTTGTGCATTATTGCTATTATACAATTGTGTTTAAGAAACAAATTGCTTACCTTTCTTAAGTAATGTCTTTGTTTAAGGGCGCTGAATTGTTCCTCCATTTATGCTTCTTTACAGACGTAGTAAGCATGCATTGTCCCAACTTGCATCCCCGTGCTTACACAATACATCAGTAGAGTGTAGGAGAAGGAATGGAAGAAAGAGCATCTCCATTGCTGTTTTTTTTTTCCCCTTCCTGTCAGCATTCCACGAGGGTCAGTGCAGTAGTAGAAGGAAATTCAGGTATGTTTTTGTTTATTTTTCAGAACATACTTGATTTTTCTATTTTGTGCTGTCCCTCAGCATATTCCCATAGAAAGTCTAGCTGCTCAGTGGTACTTGAGCTGCTGGACTTCATTTTATTGGTATATGCTCAATTTACAATGGTATGCTAATTAGGTTGTCCAGTTAGCATGCTCATTTTTGAATACAAATAAGCCAACATTTGTATAATTGCTATTTTGACACTGATTGCTGATACAACCATTGTACAATAGTTGTATAATGCTAATAAGCTAGATTTCATGTCAGGTGGTGCTTACATGTAGCTTTCAATAACTTGCCATTACTAGATTTGTAAATCCATGCATCACAAACTATTTTTGTTGGCCTTAATTTCCAGTTTGATGTAATATTACTTTTTAAACACGCTTAAAGATGCAGGTTAACTTGAGATCAGGAGTTAACTAGTGACATATTGTTTTATTTTCAATCTATTACACATTGTAACAATTGGATCTGTGACTTCACACCTAGTTTTACTGTCTACTATATTAAATAGATGAGTTTTATACGTAACTTCTTTCTAAGCAAAACTATAGCAGAGTTAGTGTTATAATAGTGCCTTGCTGTGGTTCACCAAAAGTCATTTATGCTTTAAAAAGGTGTTCAGGTTAAGCAAAGCGCTATTATGTATGTAAAACTTTTGTCACATTTAGTGCCCTTGCTATAGCCCCACCACATAAATGCTGATTTATTTATGAAATCAGTACACACAAAGTGTAAATGAACCATTTATTCTCTCTAACACTCCCAACAAACCACCTTCATAGAGAGAAACGTTTTATCAAAACATACACTTTTCTTGATACATTTGTGTGTCAGTGAACAAAATTAAGTATTTTTGGGAGAACCTGTATGTGTCATGTGAAGATGGGGCAGGTCTTGCTGTACAAGCATATCATAGAACATCTCATGTCAGGGAGATGTAGCTAATGTTCATGAGTTTGTGGATAAGATGAATAGTAGTGACTGGGGTGATCTGTGAGGAAGTTTTTAGATCCAATAATAACTGGGTAAAGCAAGGCAAAAACTAAAAAGTTATTCTTGAAGCCCATAACTGCAAATTAATTTCTGCATGCTCAGAGTGCTCACCCTCCTCATTTAATATTAAGGTGTTAGCAATAGCAGTGTGTGTAAGTATTTGAAGAGTTACGGGCAATGGGAGATGAAGATAGGGCAACATTAGATATGGAGTACTCGCATATTGCCCACAAAGGAAAATTGGTAAGTAGTTTGGCAATGAAAAGTAATCTTGTAAGGTAGTAGACAGAAGGAAGTGAAAAACAATGGCAGAATTATTTAGTGTACCTCTAAGCACACTATTTCAGAAAATAAGTTGTATACAGGTTAGAGAAGAACAGGTCCTGTTAACTATGTTCTATATGTTTTGAAGGACCTCTTTCCTGGATTGCAATTTTCATTTTAAAAGGCTGTAAATTTGAGTCGTCTGTTGCAAAATGCCTCCATATACAGTGCAAATGACGACTTCTTTCAGAAGTCACAGAATGTTTTTCTGTGGCACAAGTAATGTTTGTATGTTTGTTAAAATGTGAAGTGATTTTCTATAGATGGTAGGAGGCTTGGACTAAGTATTGTTTCATATCCGAGAAGCATGGCATTATATGAAGTTAGATGTGCTTGTTCAGCAGCAAAATGCTGTATTAGACAAGTGAAATGAAAAGTGAAATTCTGAATACAGGAACATTTGCTGGCTGTATAAGGCTCCCATACAAAATTTGAGCATCAGAGTGAATTAAAGGGCTTTTCAGTGTTGGGTGAGATGGGCATTGCATATATCTCCAGTAATGACTAAACATGTAGTCGGAAGAGATTCGGGACAAAACTGATTTTGAAGCATAGTTCTTTAAATCCCAGAGAACTGAAGACTTAGTTGCCTTGGTAATTTGTATTGTGAAATACAAATAATGTACATGTGCAGAGTATAATTGATATGCATGAAACTATTGAGCCTCCTGAAGTGGTGATTAAATGTATTTCTGTTAGAGTAGACCTCTTTTGTAGTGTTTTCTGTTAGACTGGAACTCTGTTTTGAAATTTATCACTGATGGCCAAGGGTAATGATTATTGAACTGTTTTGCCGTATAGTATTAAAAATATAAATTGAATGACTGGTGAGGACTCTTATAGGAGATGCAAAACGATAGTGAATATCAGGAAAAGGAAGTGTTTTTCGAAGTGTTCATTCTTTAAAAAAAACATCTTTCATGGTGTTAATTACAGTTAAGTCTTGTTAACTGAGGTGAATGCATATATAAAATAAGCTGCATTTCTTGGTATAATGTTTTACTTGCCATTTAAAGCAGGTTGCCAAGTAACTAGGAAGAACAAACCATAAATTTTGCACGTTCAGCATGTACCCGACCTTTTAATAATCATGTTAATTTGTCATCGAATAGGTTTCTAACTCAGAAATAGTGCCCAGCAGCTATTATGAGTACTGCTTGCAGGGGCCACTAGGCACCATAGCTCTCAACAGTGCTATATTTAGCAGAATATTTTGATAGTAACAGGGAACAGATGATTAGTTTCTCTGTTCCATTTTGGTGACCAATGGATCAATTTCTCTTCTCACTGGCCAGGCTTGGGTTTACAAATGTAGCCAATGAGAAACTCACATCTGCAGACCTTGGTCAGTGAGACTTGGCCCAATTGTGGTGAAGCAGTACATTCAAAAAACACTGTCTGGGTCTCTCATTTGGCTTACTAGATATAACCCCCCCCAAAGGGTTGTTTATATTTTTAAGTAAAAGCTGATAGTGACTATGAAAATAACCACCAGCCAGAATTGATTTTGTCCAGCCAAGCAAATATAATTTGCAGCATTAACAGCGATCAGTCGCTGAGCTGTCTTTTCATTAGAATTATGGAGAAAGAGGTCTCCCAGGTGAGGCAGCTAAGGAGCCAAGGCATTATCCAACAGTACTTTGCAGCCACAGCAGGCAGCACATGAGTTAGTGAGATCAAGTAATGTATTAAATGAAAATAAAGCTGCATGCTAGGATGTCATTTCATTCTTAAAGTATACAGCCTCTGTAAATCAGAACCATTCACTCTGCAGGTACTCATGTGGGGGAAAAAAATGGTGATACCTGCGATGTACCGTACTTAGGATCATAGAAAGTTACTAGGCTATTGGCCCTGAGGCCCTTACAAGCCTAGCTAAGAATTTAGCCAGAGTTCCAACAAGTCAGCATCCGATGCAGATGTCCAGCAGGGACACAGGTGGAATCCCAGGGATGTATTTTCTGTTCCCCATCCAGTTGTCCAGGTTGTGCTAAAAAAGGGTTAATGAGGTACTCTGCTTGAAGTGGAGTGGGAGTCTAGTCCACAGAAGGGGGAGTCTCTGGGACACAAATCTGTCCCACCAACAAGTCCTATTGATGTCCTAGACCAGGTTGAGGTCGCACGTGCAGGTTACTCAAGTGAAGCTTGACTTGCCGATATGCAGCAGTCCCATCAAAGTGGGGTCTGAGATTGCTTTGTATGCCAGACAGAGGTCACCTCTAAGGAGTCTGTAGGAGACTTGAGTAGAGGGACAGGGCTTTTAGCCTGTGTGTGTAGGGTAGACGTTTGAAGCCCTGTATTCTCCTGGTGAGGAAACTCTGTGGTCTTTCCAGCTGCTGTGTATGTGCTTTGTGAGGTACATGCCAAAAGGGACATTGTACTGAATAAATGGGTCTTAAAAAGGAAGAATACAGGGATGTTATGACCACCTTGTCCCTGGATGAGATAACCTTACTAATGAGGTTGGCCATGTGGAAAACTTACTGTACAACGGAGGCAATATGGTGGTCAAAACTCAGTTTGTTATCAACCTGGGTGCCTAAGTCCCTCACAACTGATTGTGTGCTTAGGGACCTTTTTATTAATGTGATAATTTGTGGAGACTTCACTCTCCCCAAAGGGGATGATGCATTTTTTGGAATTTGGTTTGAGGCCATGTTTCTGGCACCAGTCATTTGTTTGGGCGAGAACCTCTTGGAGGATGTCCACATCACTAGGGGAATTGATGACACTGCCCAGCTTGCAGTTACCTGTAAACTTGTCAGCCATAGCCCACTGGTTTTGGCCTGCAGCTCAGAAAATATATCCCAAACAACAAAGGCCCCAAGACCGATCCCTGGGGTACACCACTCATTACAGGTCTGCTTGAGGTGGCTTCCCCTATTTTGATTAGGTGGATTCTATCAGGAGCCAGTTTGCTACCCATCTGCTAACATACAGCTAATGTACAACTTGATGCCTAGTGTTTATCTATTACACCCGAGTAGGGAATCGTATCAAAGGCTTTGGACAGATCAAGGTAGGTTGTGTCCACAGTCTTCCCCTCTTTCATGGTTTTGGTGACTGTCTCAAAGAAGTCAACCAAATTTAACAGGCATGACTTTCCCTTGGCAAAACCAAACTGTGTGGGATTGAGTGTTTGGAGGTTGCCAATGTCCTTGTTAATGAGGTCCATGATAATCCGCTCCATGGCCCTGCAAATCAGGCTAGTTAGGCTGATGGCTCTAATTTTCTTGGATCGGTGGATGCTCCACCTTTTTGCAAAGGGATGACAGTGGCTGTCCTCCACTTGGCTGGGACAAAGCCATTACTCAGGCCTTGGTTGACTAGGGCGCCTGAGTTCATGTAGGGTGCAGCCTGGGATGTTATCTGGTCCCATGGAGGCTGTATTTTTTGTCTTTCAGAGGGCAGTGCTCACTTACTTCCTAGAGATAAGAGGAGGGTGGCAGGTGCTGGAGATGTCCTGATTTACTGATGGGAGGGGGACAGAAGGGTGAAGTTTTCACTGAACCTGTCTGCTAGCAGGTTTGGCTATATCTTCGGCATTGTGTATGTGGTGTCTTTGACCACCAGTTCTGAGCAGATCGGGTGCTTACCATGAGATTACAGAC